>NW_028076953.1:1650797-1761366 GCF_014824575.4 Sturnira hondurensis | reverse complement strand
GGCTTGGTGATGATGAACTCCTTGAACTTGACCTTATCTGAGAAGCACTTTATCTGTCCTTCCATTCTAAATGAAAGCTTTGCTGGATAAAGCAATCTTGGCTGTAGGTCTTTGGATTTCATGACTTGGAATACTTCTTTCCAGCCCCTTCTTGCCTGGAAGGTCTCTTTTGAGAAATCTGCTGACAGTCTGATGGGAACTCCTTTGTAGGTGACTGTCCCCTTATCCCTTGCTGCTTCTAGGATTCTCTCCTTCATTTTAGTCTTGGCTAATGTAATGATGATGTGCCTTGGTGTGTTCCTTCTTGGGTCCAACTTGTTTGGGACTCTCTGAGCTTCCTGGATTTCCTGGAAGTCTATTTCCTTTGCCAGACTGGGGCAGTTCTCCTTTATTATTTGTTCAAATAAGTTTTCCACTCGTGGCTCTTTCTTTCCCCCTTCTGGTACCCCTATAATCCGGATGTTGGAACGTTTAAAGATGTCTTGGAGGTTCCTAAGCCTCTCCTCGTTTTTTTGAATTCTTGCTTCTTTACTATTTTCTGGTTGGATGTTTCATTCTTCCTTCTGGTCCACTCCCTTGATTTGAGTCCTATTTTCCTTTCCATCACTATTGGTTTCCTGGACCTCTCCCTTCATTTCAATTAGTTTAGCCTTCATATGTTCCTCTAATTTGTGACTAAGTTCCTCTAATTTGTGGCTGTACTCTACCAGTTCTGTGAGCATCCTGATAAATAGTGTCTTGAATTGTGCTTCTGAGAGGCTGGCAATTTCTCGGTCGCTTAGAGTTATTGGCGCTGGGACTTTGAGTTCCTCTTGCGCCATCTTTTGGGCTGTTCGTGCCTGTTAAGTAGCAGGATCGTAGCCCTAGGTTTTCACCAGAGCAGGGCAACTCAGTCGCTGCGTTGTGACGTTGTATGTGGGGGCGGGGTCAAAGAGGGACAATCGCTTCCCTCTGCCGCCTGCTGCCGCGACCCCCACCAGCACCGCAGCCACCACCGTCACCAGGGCCACGCGCCCCGCTCCACTGCACTCGAGTGTGTCACCGCTGTCAGCCCTCCACCACTGGGTTCGCCCCCTGGGGCCTGCGTGGTCCGTCTCACTGCGCGGGAATGTGTGACCTTGGTCAGTCTGCCCCACACCCCGACTAGGTCTGGGCTTCCTGCGCTCCTAGGTCTGTCCTTCCTGACCCTGCTCCGCTGCTGGCTCTGCCTCTCTTACTGTCCCCGTTGAATGGTTCGTAGCTGTCGGACTTCCATATAATTCGGTTTTCTGGTCTCTGGGTGTGTCTTAGTTCTCCAAAACTTTTGTTGTATCCAAACTTGGTTGTGGGAGAAGGCACAGTGTTTCCACCTATGCCTCCATCTTGGCGGAAGTTGCTCTCAATTACTGTTGACATCCATTACTGTATGAGTTTCTGGTGTAGAGCATTTTCTTTTAACAAGAATATTATCCCTTTGTGTTCTGTCTTCTGTTGCTTCTGTTAAGAAATTAGTTGTTAGTTTTGTCGATGCCTTCCAGCCAAAGAGACCGGGAAGAACACCTATAGCTGGACAAGTTTAGGTGTTGCACAGGGATTCCACACACAGTAGGAGACCATTGTCTCTGTAAGAGGGTATTAGAGGAACCTATTACAGAATTTGGACTTTAGTTGGGTAATTTTAGAGAGGGTCTATGAAAGTAGAAGTTTGCTTTAAATTGAATGTCGTCGGAACATAGGGCCATTTTATGATGCCATCTTCCCTTTTTTACTTGTGAAATTCACATACATTCATCATTTTAATTGTACAATTCAGTGGTATTTATATGTTTATAGTATTGTGCATTGGCCAGCTTTTTGGTTTAAAAACTATTTCAACACTCTTGTATCCATTAAGTAATTACTTATAGTTCCCCTACCCCCTTTCCACTACCACCTGGTGGTAACCCAGTATTTACTGTCTCTATGGATTTGCCTATTTTGATATTTCATGCTGTAAGAACCATACAATAGATGACTTTTGTGTCTGGCTTCTTTCTCTTAGCATAATATTTTCAAGTCTCATCCAGGTTGTAGCATGTACTTTGTTTCTTCTTTTGGCTATTATGAATAATGATGCTATAAACATTCATGTGCAGGTTTTCATGTATACGTATGTCTTCAGGTCTCCAGGGTGTATATATCTAGGATTTGAATAACTGGGGCATATGTAATTCTATGTTATCTTTGTTAGGAAACACCACTTTTCCACAGTGGGTGCACCATTTTTACATTGTCACCAGCAATGTTGAAGGGTCTCTGTTTCTCCACATTCTTATATTCGCACTGACACGTTTTATTTTTCTTTTTTAATTAAAGCTATTCTGGTCGGAGTAAAATAGTATGTCATTGTGGTTTTTATTAGGATTTTCTTAATGACCAAGATGTTGAATATCTTTTCTTAAGCTTGTTGGCCATTTATATGTCTTTTGAGAAATGTCTATTCAGGTCCTTTGCCCGTTTTTAAAATTGGGTTGCTTATCTTTTTGTTAAGTTGTTTATACAGTCTGGACATTAAACCCTTTAAAAGTATATACTGATAATGTCCTTTGGTGCACAAAAGTTTTTTATTAATGTTGTCCAAATTGCCTATTTTTTTTGTTGTTTTTTGCTCTCAGATCTAATCATCCATTACCAAATCTGGCATCATAAAGATCCACCTCTAGACTTTACTCTAAGAGTTTTATAGATTTAGTTGTTGTATTTTATATTGTTGATACATTTTGATTTAATTTCTGTGCATGATATGAGGCAGTGGTCCAACTTTATTCCCTTGCATGTGATTGTCCATTTTTTTCAGCAGCATTTATTGAAAAGATATTTTTCCCCATTTGAATGGTCTTGGCACCTTTGTTAAAAATCAGTTGGCCATAGATGTTTGTATTTATTTCTGGATTCTCAAATATTCTTTTCCATTGGGCTATATTTCTACCCTATTCTAGTAACACATTCATTATAATAGCTTTGTAGGAAGTTCTTAAATCAAGTGAGTCTTCCTCCTTTATTTCTTTCTCAGTATTGCTTTTGATCCTTAGGGTTCCTTGCAGTTTGATATGAATTTGAGGATCAGCTTATCTATTTCTGAAAAAAATGGCCATTAGCATTTTGGTAGAAATTGCATAGAGTCTGTAGATCACTTTGGGAAGTTTTGCCATCTTAAAAATATTATAAGGTACTTAAAATATTCAAAAATTCACTTTTGAGCCCTGGCTGGTGTAGCTCAGTGGACTGAGTGCAGGCTGCAAACCAGAGGGTGGCGGGTTCGATTCCTGGTTGGGGCGCATGCCTGGGTTGCAGGCTGGGTCCCCAGTGGGGGCCACTGGAGAGGCAGCCACGCATTGATGTTCTCTCCCTCTCTAAAAATAAGTAAATAAAAGTCTTTTTAAAAAATCCACTTTTGAATCCATGAACACAGATGTCTTTCCATTTATTTAAGCCTTCTTTCATTTCTTTCAGCAATATTGTGTAGTTTTTAGTGTGCAAGTCTTCTGCTGCATTGCTTACATTTAGTCCTATTTTATTTTTGGATGATTTTGTAAATGAAATTATTTTCTTAAAAATTTTTTTGCTCATTCATTGCTGGCATAGAAAAACAACTGATTTTTTGTATGTGGTGTTATACCTGCAGGTTTACTTTGTTGATCATATTAACTTTAGTAGTGGTGTGTGTGTGTGTGTGTGTGTGTGGTCTATGGGATTTCCTATATTTGGAATCATGTCATCTGCAAATAGAGATGGTTTTATTTCTTCAATCCCAATTTGGTTTGTTAAATAAACACTTTTATTTTTCTTGCATAATTGCTATGCCTGGGACTTTCCAGTACAATGTTGAATAGCAGTGGTGAAAACATACAGTCTTGTCTTGTTACTGATTTTTTTCCTTGTTACTGATCTTAAAGAGGAAAGCTTTCAACGTTGATGTGTATGATGTTAGCTGTGGGGTTTTCAAGGATGCTTTTTATCCTGTTATGGAAATTCCTTTCTACTGCTAGTTTTTTGGATGTTTTTATCATGAAACATTATTGGATATTTGTAGTGTTCTTTATGTGTCTATTGAGATCAAGTATTTTTTCTTTGTTTTATTAATATGATGTATTACATTGATTATTTTTCTTATATTGAAACATGGTTGCATTCGTGAAATAAATCTCACTTGGTTATGATATATAATCCTTTTAATGTGCTGTTGGATTCAAGTTGGTAGTATTTTGTTGAGAATTTTTGCATCCATATTCATAAGGGTCTTTGGTTTACTTTTGGTATCTTTGTTCTAGAGCAGCAATTTTCAGCCTTTTTCATCTCATGTCACTAGTTTAGTGTAACATAAACTAGTTACTAAAATTCTACAAAACATCAAAAAATATATTTTTTGCTGATCTGACAAAAACAGGTATAATTTTGATGCATTTGCACCAGATGGCTGTTGTGTTTGCTGCTGTTGTTTTTTTATTTGACAATCTAAGGGGAAAGAGTTCAATATTCCTGACTAAAGAGTCACGTATTGCATGTTTTAAAAATTCTTGTTGCACACCAGTGTGCCTCATATAGCACACTAGTTGAAAAATCTGTTTCGGTTAATGCTGGCCTCACAGAATGTGTTAGGAAGTGGTCCATCTTATAATTTTGGAAGAGTTTGTAAAAGATTGGTGTTAATTCTCTAAATGGTAAAATTACCAGTGAAACCATCTAGTCCTGAACTTCTCCGCCTTGGAAGGTTTTTGATTATCGATTCAATTACTTTACCTGTTACAAGTCTGTTTAGGTTTTCTATTTTCTCTTGAGTTAGGTTTTACAATATGTGTGTTTGTAGGAATTTGTTCATCACAATTATCTAATTTGTTGGCATCCAATAGTTCATAGCATTTTGTGACAATTTCTCTTAAGGTCTGTGTAATGTTCCTACATTTGTTTCCCATTTTCTTTATTTGCATCTTTTCTCTTTTTTCCTTAGTTTCTTTGTCAGTTTTATTGATCTTTTTAAAAAGCCAAATTTGATTTGATTCTCTCTATTTTTATTGTCTCTTATCTGTATTCTAACTTGTTTCCTTTCATCTGCTGGCTTTGCATTTAATTTGCTCCATTTCTAATTCTTTAAAGTGTAAAACAAGATAATTGATTTGTAATTTTTTAATGTAGGCATTTGTAGCTATACATTTCCCTCTGAATACTGCTTTTGTTGCATTTCATATTTTGGAATGTTTTGTTTGCATTCATTTGAAGATTGCCTTCTTAATAAATTTCATCTGTAGGGAAGGCAGACTAAGGCTAGGATGAAGTTTATCATTTGCTAAAGGTAAAACATCAACTCATTTAGTGAAAGAAAAAGCAGTTTGTGTCAGTGACCTTGTCTAAAGGGAATATTTTGTGAGATATTTTTATGTTCAATAGGAGTACAGTATGATTTAGCTGAAAGTATTAGATTAGTTCTTAAACATCAGGAGCTGCTTCTTTTTAGTCTAATTATTGTCTCTTTGTAGACATTCTTTTTTTGTCTCTAACTACCAGTACTTTTAAGATTTTCTTACTGTCTTTCATTGTCATCAGTTTTACTATGATGTATCCAGGTATAGTTTTCCTTTTAATTATCCACCTTAGAGTTCCTGGTGCTTCTGGAAACATGGCTTGATGTCTTTTGTCAATTTTAGAAAATTCTCAGCAATTATCTCTTTGAAATTTTTATTCTATCCCATTTTCTTCTTTACATCTAGGATTTCCATTAAGTATGTGCTAGATCTTTCCACTGTATCTTTTGGGGGGCTTCTTTTCTCCGTTTTCCATTCCTTTGTTTCTCTTTGCTCATTCTAGATATTTTTGTTCTGACATTTTTCTAGTTCACTAATTAACTCTTTTTGTTTTATTTCAGTAGGTTTTTTCCACTTTTATTGATACACGATTGACATGCTATAATTAACTGTTTAATTGTATGTAGTCTTCAGTTTTCTTGCATGGTGGCCAGAGAATATAGTCTACATGATTTCTATCCCTGTTGGAAATTTTTCTCTGGTCATTAGAATAAATAGTCAAGTTTTATAAATGTTCTACTTTCGTTTTTAAATATGAATGCCTATTTCCCTTTAATTTTTTTTTAATTTATCAATTTTAAAGGGAAGTGGGGAGGGAAAGAAAGAGGGGGAGAGACATCAATTTGTTGTTCCATTTATTGATGCATTCATTTTTTTATTCTTCTATGTGCCCCAACAAGGAATTGAACCTGCAGCCTTGGTATATTGGGATGATGTTCTAACTAACTGAGCTACCTGGCAAAGGCCAAAAATGTCTGTATAGAGCTCAATATCTTGTATAGAGCTCTCTGTGTATTTGATTGGTGTCTAAATATTTTTCCATGCCCCCTAAAAGAATTTTGAAAAAGAGGGGGCCATTGAAGTGTTCTGAGGAACATTATGTCTTAGGTTTTGAAAACTATCCCTCTGGTTGTTGTATCAAGAGAAGATAAGGGTAGATGCACTAAGACCAGATTAGGAAAGTATTGAAATTAGACAGAGGAGAGATAATAGTGGACCTGGGTGTAGCGATAGTGAGAAGTGATTGGTTCTGCATGTAATTTGAAGATAGTTAAAATAGGGTTTCCTGGTGGTTTGAATATGAAGTAGAAATAAAAGAGAGTAAGGAAGACTTCTGCAGTGTTATTGACCTGAACAGTTGCTGGTGATGCAGAAGTTTGAAGATTTGTGTTTGAGAACCTTTCTTTTGTAACGTGAGAGAAAACTGTTCTTACAAGAGGAGATGGGTAAGGAAAACTAGAATTTTTTTCCTTGATCTGTTGACTTTTGTGGAGAAGTGTTTATTAAAGCCTCCCTCTGAAATTGTCAATTTCTCCTAATATTTCTACAAGTTTATGATTATACATTTGTAGCTATTTTGTTGTATGCACAGGAATTGAGTATTATATCTTCTTGGTAGAGCTTATTATATTAATTGGTATACTTTATTAATATATAATTTTCATCCTTATTAGGCTTCTTTTTGCCTTAAATTTCATTTAATTTTTTGATAGTAGATATATTTTTTCATTAACATTTGCCTCATCTTTTCATAATCTTATTTTTAATTTCTGTATTTCTTTTATAAATAACATACTGCATCCTTAAAAACAAAACAATACAAATATGAATGCCTTTTTCTTAATACATTCACAGTAAATGTGAAAATTGATGTATTTGGAATTTTTATGCTTTCTTACCTTTATTTTTCCTTTGTTGTTTTCCATCGTTGCTTTTTGTTTTTATTGAATCAGATTTTTTCACTTTTTAATTCTAAAGATTTGAAGTTATATATCTTCACCATTTTAGTTACTCATAACATTTTAACTCACTTTTAAAAAGATTTCCTTCTAATCAGTGTCCACTAGTCTAACTTCCCATGTTAAAGTCTGTTTGGGACCTTAATTCCCAATTTCCGATGTTATTAAATATTATGTACTTCTCATTTCATAAGAATTCATTTTGAACAATTATCCAGAGTTACTAGATTTAACTACATGTTTTAGTGGTTTAGTTGTTCACTAATTGCATTGATTCTTATATCTTCAATTTAAATATATAATCTTCTCTCTGTGCCTGAATGTTTCACTGAATAATTCTTTCATCTGTTGATAATAACCTTTTGGACTTTTTGCTTGTTCAAAAATGTCAATGTCTTGTTGTTATACTTGAATGCTAGCTTTAGCTAGTTACAGAATTCTGAGTTGAAAACTTTCTGTATCTTGCAGCATGATAACTGGCAACAATTACAAGATTGTGAAGAAACAGACATTCTTATATTGGAGTTAGACATACATTTTGTTAAAAATTTGGGGAAATGATTTTGAAATGTACATTAAACTAAAAAATACACTTACAGCCCTAAAGAACCTGTGTCGAAATAAAACACTACTTTAAGGCTGCCTATACAAGGATATTTATTGTTGCATGAGTATACTATAATCTTATTTCTGTAAAGAAAAAAAAACAAAACAAATGTGCACACAAATGCACAAAAAGTAGAAGGATGCATGTGACTATGAGTTTGGTAATTGCAGTGGCAGAGAGTGGAAAAAGTATGAATAAGGAAAAAAGGGAAGAATACACCTGGGTATTACATTGCTAATTGAAGTAGGCGAGAGTGGAAAAGGTGCAGGAGATTACAACAGATATGTTCTACTTCTGTAATTTTTTCAAGCAGATTTGATTTTAAAAATTTATTTTCCCTTAGAAGTCTGACAACACAGCTGATGATGAATTGTGTATGCTTGGTTTTTTTTGTTTGTTTGTTTGTTTGTTTGTTTCTTTGTAGGTACTCTAGTTTTTGTTTTGTTTTCTGAAAAATGAATAAAATTCTTTTTTATTCCTAGAGTTCTGAAATTTCCCCAGGACTTGTTTTTTTCTTCATTTGTTGAGCACTGATTGAGCCCTGTTAATCTGAAGTTTTCTGTGTCTCTTGAGCTCTGAATTTTATTCTGTTGTGTCCTCCATTCCCCCGGTTTCTTCTTCTATAATTCCTACATGAAATACTGTATGGATTTAGATTTTGTGTCCCCTAGCTTTTCTCTTATTTTTTAGCCTCTTCTTGTCCCTTAAAAACATCTGTGTTCTGGGGAGATATTCCATTTCCTTAGCTGTAACCACTCTGCTCTTCCACTCACTTATTGAGGGTTGTTTTTGTTTTGTTGGAGGGTTTTTTTTTTTAACTTTTTTATTGGAGTTCTTTGTCAGCTTCCCACTGAAAGCATATCATACTTTTTTATTTGAACCACAGTAGTTTTAGAATCTGAGGATATTATGTATATTGAATGTATTTACTTCCTCTTTTTATTCTAGCAATTAACCTTATAATGTTAAACAAATTATAATTTTAATCACTATTAATAACAGTGTATAGCCTCATTGTTGTATAAAATAATAAAAATTATACTTAACACACTAACTTTAGCCATTTTCAGATCCCCACACTCTAAACTCTTTGGAAAAATTTTTTTGAGATCTTAGGTAAGTGGTAACTTTGAGAAGCTGTGTGTCCTCACATTTGAATATTATATTGGGTTGGCCAAAAACTGTTCAGTATTTTCCATAAAATAAAAGACACCTTTTCATTTTCACCAATAACTATATTGATTTGGGTGTTTTGAGTATGTCAGCTGTCTCCTGCTAGTGGCTTCTATTCTAGTGGATAGAGGCCAGGGGCGCTGCTAAACATCTTTCAATGCACAAGACAGCCTCACAGGAAAGAGTTATTGGGCCAAAATGTCAACAGTACTAAGAAACTTCGCAACCGTGTTTGATCAGTCGCAGCACCCTCTCATACACAACTCTTTTTTTTCCATTTCAGTTGTGTTTTTACCTTTCTGGAAATAATAAGGCATAATATGTTATGTATTCTCTTCCTTCTTTAATATTAAAATGGCTGCACAAAAAAATTCACCAGTTTTGAAAAGTTTTTAATGCATGCTGATATATGACAGCTGTCACAAAACAATCTAACAAAATTGTTTAGAATAAAGTTAAAGACAACTAAGCACTACTAGGGCCGGAAAAAAGTAAACAAACTTTTTGGCCAACCTAATATAATATGTCTCTGTGTAGGATCTGTAGTCAAAATAATTTTACTCCAAACTCTGTGAAGTTAGTACTCCATCGACTTACCGTTTAGTTTTGACAGAATATGCTATTCTCGTTCATACTGTGTATAAAACCTGTTTTGAGTTTTCTTGTTTGGTTATTTGAAATTATCATTTCATTCTTTCCAGCAGTCCATTTCAGTGACTGTTGTAGTTTATGGTTTTATACATCTTTGTATGTCTCTCTTTTAGTCCATTTGCTTTGATTTCTTTGGCATGTTATAGGAGAAGAAAAATGATTTCATATCCTTGATAGACCCTAAGGAATTGGAAACTCTTAAATCCTGAATGGCTACTTCGTGTCTTTTTTGTATCTTTTTAAAAAAAATAAAAAATTTTATTTTTATTTTTAGAGAGAGGGGAAGGGAGTGAGAAAGGGAAGGAAACATCGATGTTTGAGAGAAACATTGCTTGGCTGCCTCCTGCCCACCCCCAGCTGGGGACACAGCTAGCAACCCAGGCTTGTGCCCTGACTGGAAGTCAAACTGGCGACCTTTCAGTTTGCAGGCTGGTGCTCACTACACTAAGCCACACCAGCCAGGGCTCATGTCCTTTTTCTTTGGAGTACTGGGTCAAGCTCTGTTATTCCCCTGATCATTGCTATATTAAATATTACTTCACTGAACCTCTGCTTTATCCCCACAAGAGTGTTATTATTCTAGCCCCAGAAACTCTTAAGATGTGCTTCTTCTTCTGACTCTTTAGCTTCTCATTTATCCAGTTTATTATACCCTGGGAGTAGCACAAAGTCCCAGGTATCTCCTCTTAGAATAAATTTCTGCTTGTAAGGGCCTCTGTCACTAGGATCAGTGCACAAAATCCCTGTCATCACTACACAAATGAAATAAGTTAATGGCAGGTATCATGGGGAATTAACATTTAATGAGTAATTAATGCCAGGCCCTATGCTACATATTTTATGTATGTTGTTTTATTTAGTCCTCACAATCCAAAAGTGTATTTTATCCTTATTTTATTGATAAAGCCAAGGAAGTTTAAAGTGAAGTAATTTTGCCCCAAGCTAGAAGTTGTGGAGCCAGTTTTCAAACCCAGACATGTCTACCTCCAAAGAGTCTCCTGGTACTGAAGTATAAAATTTAGCCCAAGCCCTCTCTTTTCTGTGAGGCATTTCTTTTTTTTTTTTAATTTAGTTATTGTTCAAGTACAATTCTCTGTCTTTTACTCCCATCCCAGCCCACCCCCACCCCCCTTGCTCCCCACCTCCCTCCCATTTCCACCCCCCTTAGTTGTTGTCCATATGTCCTTTATACTAGTTCCTTTGAGGCATTTCTTAGCCATGGTATTTTATAGGACCTTCCACCTCTTCTCAACTATAGAATGTGTAATTAGTATGACTCACTGGGTACATAATGTGTTACTTTTTGATAGAAGTTTTGCATATATATGTATTCTGTATGGTCTTCCGCAGTTAGATGCCAGTAAAGTGATTAGAAAACAAACAAAACCCAGGAATAATACCATTTGATTAATTAGTGTTAAGAATAACATTTTCCTGAAATCATCTCAACTTTAAATGTGCTTTACCTTTTATAAAACAGGCACTATTGATAACATTTTAGTTTTATGGATTGGGTAAACTGTGAATCATACATTCTGTAAGTCTCTTATGCTTAAAAATTGCTATTTCTTCATTCTCTCTACATATGAATAAACCTGAAAGAAATTCTCTTAAATCATAATTGCTTGAATAGAGCTATACATTTGATAATTAATAAGTACTTGCATTTTCTAAATACTATGTAGTATCTTTTATAACATTTTGGTGAAATTTTGTAATTATTAAAATACACAGTAAAAATGTTGCTGCTTTTATAAATGAAACTACAAAATTGAACATGTAATAAAAGTAGAAACTTGTTAGCAGCTCAGTGATAAATCGAAGAAAAAGTAGTGACTGTACTCTGTTTCAAGAGAAGCAAATTTTTTTGTATTTAATTTTTTTACCATCCTAAATGAACATAATTGTAGAGTAGTGGTTACTTTGGAATATTTTCTTAGAAGATAATTGGATTTGAGGGGGCTGATTTTAGAGAAAGGAAAAAATTGAGTAAATGATAATGTCAGTAAGAGAGTTCATATTTACTGAAAGTATTATTATATAGAAAATAACATTTCTGCCTTGACCATTGTGGCTCAGTCAGTTGGGCCCCGTCCTGCAAAGTGCTAGGTCACCAGTTTGATTCTGATTTCTGGTCAGGGCACATGCCTGAGTTGCTGGTTTGATCTTGGTCTGGGCACGTGCAAGGGGCAACCAATCAATGTTTCTCTCACATATCGATATTTCCCTTATTCTCTTTCTCCTTCCCTTCCTTGTTTCTAAAAATAAATAAAATCTTAAAAATGAATAAAATTTCTGATTTTTGTTTTGTGCTAGTTTTGAATGATACTTGCACATTTTCCCATCTATATATACATAAATTTGAATTTATAAATTAGAGTTTAAATGTGTATAATACAGATAAAAAGTTAAGTGGTCATTACAGATTATTACAGAATTAAAGATTTGTTTTTGCATTCTGAACCCTTTCTATAAAATTGTCATAATTCAGTAAAATAATTTACTCTGGGTATCACAATCTCCCAAGTTTACTTTCCATTTTAGACTGTAAACAATTTTGTATTTTCTAAATGTGATTAATATGTGATTAACAGATGAATTAATGTAATCTTTATAATGAATTTTACTTTATTAAAATATACAAAAGTTTAAAAAAGTATATATAGTTGAATATGTGAAGTTTTGAATTTGGAATTGTTTCAGAATACTGAAACAATGAAAATTATTTTAGTATTTTAAGAAATAGCATAATATTTGTTATATTCCAGGCACTCTATTAAGGAACAGATTATCTCTTCGGCTGTTGTAAGGAACTTCTTAGAAGCCGTAATTGTTTACATTTACAGTCATGCCACTAAATTTGAAGTGCATACTAATGGACCTTGATCCTGTGTAACATACATGGTTGGAGAAGTTGTTTCATCAGCAGAATGCTCTTAGTAGAGCATTCTTGTCTTTTACGTTCTTAAACAAATTTCTAGACTTTCCTGAATAACCATTAGGTAGATAGACATGTGACATTGAAGTTGATTCTGTACTTAAAAGCTTCCTTTGTCACATTTTCTTTTCTTTTGCAGATTACTGCCAAATGAATAGGCACAATATTTTAAAGCCCTTTTTATATTTTCAGTTTAAAAAAATTTTTATTCAGGTACAGTTATTTATTTGTTAATCTGTCTATTTATTTATTGTGGCACTATGTTTTTTAATGGTGGAATTCTGTTCACCCTTCTGAATTATTTCAACTTTAAAGCAGTTCATGCTGTATGCACATGAGGTCTGTCCAGAAAAGGTCCAGCTATTGTTAATATAAAAAGAGCAGTTCATATGACATCCATGTAACCTGGCAGCCAAGGAGAATGGACTGGAATGTGATGCTGAACAATGACAACTTCACTGTACTAGTCATGGGGTCAGTAGACACCATTGAGTGAGCATGTGTACTGTGTGGCTACTGCATTCAGAATGACTGAGTAGAGCAAGGAATCTGCATCAGATTTTGCGTTAAGCTTGAACATTCCTCCATGGAAACTATTCAGATGATTCAGAAGGCCACAGCTATGGGCACCTGGTGATTGGCAACTTCATCACAACAACGTGCCTGCTTGTGCATCAAATCTCATGCAGAGTATTTTTGTGAAACATCAAATCACCCAGGGAACTTAGTCCCCTACAGCCTAGATTTGGTGCCCTGCAACTTCTGGCTTTTCCCAAAACTAAAACCACCTTCGAAAGGGAAGGGATTTCAGGCCATCGATGAGGTTCAGGAAAATACGATAGGGCAGCAAGCTGACAGCAAGTGGAAGAACTGTATGAGGTCTCAACGTGCTTATTTTGAAGGGAACTGAGACATCATTGTCCTGTGCACAGTGTTTCCCGTATCTTGTATCTTCTTCAATAAATGTCTCTATTTTATATCTTCTGGAGAGACCTCATATATAATATTTATCTCACCACTTTTGGCATGTTTTTATTATCTCTGTTTTCACTTCTAATACAATTTTACGTTTTGTCTCCCTCGGACTTTTTCTTAGAGAGAGGGTAAGGGAGGGAGAAGGAAGGGGAGAGAAACATGGTTGCCTCTTGGGTGCCCTCAACCTGGGACCTGGCCTGCAACCCAGGCATGTGCCCACACCAGAAATCAAATCAGCGACCTTGCAGTTTGAGGTACAATGCCCAACCCACTGAGCAACACCAATCAGGGCTCCCTAGGACTTTTGACACATTTCTTTTGCACTTATTGGACGTGATGGGTTAATTCTTTTAAAATATCTCAAAACTAAGCACAAAGAGTGAATTCATTATAGACTGAAGAACGAAAGACAAAAAGTAACAACAGTTCATGGCATTTAATACTAACTCTCTTGGTGATGGACAAAGTTGATGCGCTACTTCTGGAGTGTGAAATTGACTTGCATTAACTATACGATTGTAGCTGGAAGTTCGACTGATTTGGAAAACATAAAGAAGTTACCACTTATTTTAATTTTAGAAAAATATTTTATTTATTTATTTTTTAGAGAGAGGGAAGGGAAGGAGAAAGAGTGGGAGAGAAACATCATTGTGTGGTTGCCTCTCATGTGTCCCCTACTGGGGACCTGGCCTACAACCCAAGCATGTGCCCTGATTAGGAATTGAACCGGCGACCCTTTGCTTCACAGGCCCGTGCTCAATCCACTGAGCTATACAAGCCAGGGCTAATTTTTTTTTAAAGCATGACTTGTTCTGGGTAGAGCCATGTGTATATGTGCATCGTGTACCCTATCAAAACTGGGATCATCACTTACCTTGTTTTGTCTCTATGAAAGCATAAACAACCCAACAAGCAGCCATTTTATGCTGAATTTTACTTAGCATGCTTCTTTGGTTGTAACTGTAATTTGTCCTGACTCTTTCAGTTGCACAATTGTTCATTAGAAATTAACCTTTGATTTAGTGACTATCCATATTTTTTTCACTGCTGTTGCTTCTCATTATTTATTTTTCCAGGTTGTTAAAGATATATGCCTCTCTAGTCCCCCCTCCTTTTTCTTTCTTTTTTCCTCCGTGTAGTTACCTGCTTCAGTTTACCATACAGCAGCTCCTAGAGATATGTCAGATTGATATTTAGTATACTTTGCAGTTAGGATCATTTTGTGTTACTAGGTGCTTATGATCTAGGACCTCAGTATTTGTAACATCTTTCTATTAAATAATGAAGATTATATGTAGTATCAGGAATAAAACTATTCAAGTGCAATGTAATTTGGTGGTAGGTGATAAAATCATGTAGATCATTACTTTATCATGGCAGTGCTAGAAGCTATTTGCAAGAAGCATTATGTGCCCAGTGTATTTTATTTTTTCTTTACTTTTGTGCTTATGACTGATGTATTTTTTGGATCTTCAAACTCTGTGACAAATTTTGGGGGGGTATTACCAATAGAAAAAAAACTTTGTACATAATGCATATTAACTACGTGGCCTCAATCTGTTAGTCATTTGTTCAAGAATTGGCTTATCAATATACTACAAGTTAAATAAAGGATTATTTCAGGTAATTTAGAATTTAGATAATGTTTTTAAAGTCCAGTAGTGTATTTTACTTTTGTTTTTAGTTCATTATTTCAGATGGTATTAAATGTTAATAATGTAATAAGCAAACATTAAACATATATACTACTTTTGAGGAGGAAGGACCTCAAAATCATTTTACCCAGTTTCCAGTGCCTTATTTTCTTCTACATTGTTCCTGACAAATAGTTTGACGTGCTAAGCCATTCAGTTTACTACCCTTTGCAATGTTGAATTATTCCTGTTGAGATGAAATTATTCCTTCTTGAGATGAAATCTACATCTTTATGACTCAAACACATGGATTGTGTATTTTTCTTCTATACTATAAAGCTTTAAACATTTGAAGATTGTCAATTGTATTGACTGTTTATTAAGCTAAACATACTAAGTAAGTTTTCTTTTTTTTTTTTCCATTATTTGGCATGTTGAAATTCTTTTGAATGTTCTGTATCTTTTTAGTGTTTCCTCTCAACATGACATCCAGAGTAAGATACTACCTAGATGATATGGATGTATAGTGTACTCTTCTTCACTTGCACTGTTAACTAGATGAGATTTGGGTATATATGTTTGTATATTATGTATTGTATATATAGGCCTAAATACTACAGTAATCTTAGAGGTAGCATTTCAGTTAATTAAGATTTGTTTTGCAGTTACAATGACAGTTATGAATGGTTTTCTCTTCTTAACCCAATTGCATATATGACTAACTGAAGTTGTCATGTGTTCTCAAGGATAATTTAAATGAACAACATAGGGTTTGTGAAAATTTGACAGATCCTAACTGTAACTCAGCTAGTGGGCAATGTGATAATTTATTTAGGGCTGTGTAATATAGTTACTAATGAACTAAAGTAGAACAAGGCCAAATTTTACTATATTTTAATGGGAAGTTATTGCATGACGAAGGTTGGCATTCTGTAATAAGCACCCACAAAATATTAACCTACTTGCAATAAATATAATTACATACAGTTAACTTATATAAAAGAATGGAATTAAGCTTTCTATCAAAAAAGAGTTATTCATGAACAGAAAGTGGACAGCATAGATTTGATGACAGGCAGATTGCACATAATCTGAATTACTGAGTGACCTAGGAAGCTTGCTCAGAGGGATTACAGAATAATTATGTTAATATGCAATTATCACCTCATTTCTTCTGTAGTAACCTCAAGATGTAGTGCAGTGAGGGTGTTATAGCAAGTGCTGATAGTTTGCAAAAATACTGATGTTTGAGATTTCTGAGACAATAAATCTAGCTTGAGGCATATAAGTGATGATCTGTCATCTTGAAGACAGATCTGACCTTTGTACTTTTTTTTTAATGCTCACAGTATATAACTACAGGCAGTTACAGCTGTAGAACTCATTATGATTTTCTAGAAAGTGAAATATGTTTTATGTAGATTTAAAATTCCATTTGCAGCTTTTTATAAAGTGTGTTAATTTTCTACAAGAACATTTTAAAATTCAATTAAAAGAAAAATTCTGTGGTTAAGATTACATGAAGGACATAGTAATGTCTAAATATTTTATAAAAATATCCTAATTGATACGGCAAATTTATTGAAATTTAGGGATTCCAAGCAATATAACATTAGTTTGTTTTTTAATTTATTACTTTCCCTTTTTTAAACCTAATAAACAATGTCTTCCTTCAAATATATTCCCTATTTGGTTATATTAACATAGAATGGTGTTGGTGGCTCTGTTATATATATTTGACTGTATAAAGATACTTGGAAAAGCTATATGAGACAGTGTAAAATTAGCTTACAGGTCAAATGCTTTCTTGCCTGGATGCCATATAATCACCCATGGCTGTCGAGAGATTATTTTTGATGTAAGAATTCTAGGTCCATTATTCATTGCAATGTATTTTGTTGACCCATTGTTGTATCCTGTATCTTGATGCAACAGCTATGAGTCTTGAATACTATTAAAAATGTATTTTGAATATTTTTCAGTTAAAATATGTTCTGAAATTTAAAACAGGGAAAATTTTTATTTTTGCTAAAATACAAGCTTAGTGAGTCAATTTCTTATAGTTTAGTTTTTAACTGATGATTTTTAATATGCATGTACTAGTAAGGAGATATTCAGAAAAAGAGTAACTTTCCAGTTTTGAGTAGAGATAACCATTAAATGTTTGGGGGCAAGTAGGGCATATTTCATTATGTAAGTGTGAAGGAAAATTTTGATTGTTAAAGACTTCATTTTATTTTTTAACAATATTTAATTTAATCTTTTTTTGCTACATAACATTTTGTAGAGGAAAGATTCCTTATTATGCATATATATTCTTGTTATGTTTTTGAGCAAAACAGTATGGTATCTTCAGAATGTGAACGAAACTAAAGCTCTCCAAAAGCCATTCTGGTAATGAGGATGCAGTCTCCAAGCCGTCATGATCATAGTTTGTCACCCTGCTGTTCAGGGGTTACCAATGAAGTTGCTTTAAATGGGAAGCGTCTGTTCTATCTCTGAACCTCTAACACCAGAACAGATGGGTAGAACATGGAACATGGAAGGTTTTACCTCTGAGGTGGTAACAGTGAAGCCACTCATTAACACTGAATTTACCACTTCGTTAGCAACGTTGCTTCCTGTTGAGAAAAGCTAATATAGGCTTTCAAATTGACTTGAGCACATATTTGTCTACCTCTGTGATTATAATAAGTAGGGACAGAAAGTGTCTTTCAGTCTAGTTTTTAAAAAATTCTGTCATTCAGGTTAATATGAGATTATTCCTGTCTGGGCAGTTTAGTTTTTATACCAACGTTAATGAGAAGTATTAGGAATGAATAATAGTATGGCATCAGTGTTTGCTTTTCTTTTCACTGACATTTGCACACTCTTTCCTAACACATGTTTATGTGCTGCCCATTTTTAACTTCTGTGTATGTGAGGAAGAGATTCCTGCTGGGTGCTGCATTAGCACCATTTTGGGGTGATATCATTGAATATGATCTTATTGGAAGTCTATTTTTTATTAGTTTGGAAGTTTGCCAACCTCAGAACAGAATTCTAAGACCTACGAGGGGCAGAAAAAATGTTTGTTGGTATAAATAGTAATGCCAAAGAAAGATATTTGTAATGTATGTTGCATTAAAGAACACATCTGGTAATAAGGTCACATTTATAAGTGCTTGTTCTAAGTTGAGAAATAAGAAAGTAATTAGAAACAACTTTTTTACTCTCAAATTAGACTTAATGTTTTCCAAAGCATGTAATTGGTAACCTAGAAGATATTAGAAATGATACACTTTATTGAAAATGTTTAATTTCTAACTATTGGATTGTAAATTCCTGTTGTCCTAAAATGGTATTATTCACTAAACAAATTTCAAATGCCATAAAAATAGAAAACTTTGTTCTGAGAGCAGAAAGTCTCTCTTGTTTGTAACTGTGTACTTAATAATAGAGTGTTGCTTGGCACATAGTAAAGGCTCAGTAAACATTTGGAGAGTGAGTGATCACTGTAGAAAAGGAAAAGAAATATGGGATTCTATGCTGGTATATCAAATAATTAATACCTAGGGTTGTCAGATAGTAGGTTCTTTAAATTGTACTTGAGGGTTATTGGATATTTTGAATGCCTTGCCCTAATAGGTAAGTCAAGAAATCAGGACTATGATGGAATTTGCATTATTTGAATAGGCAATCCAGATTTCATAGGAAAAAAACTGTCTCTTCCTATACTTTGGGGGCATTTGTTTTGATTTTGCAGTTGTGTTTTATTCACTCAACACTTTATTCCATTATTCAACAAATATTGCCTGAGCACCAATGCCAAGTGCTGTGTTAGGTTCCAGGGATGTGAAGATCACTAGGTCACAGCCTCTGCCTTCTAAGATCTTACATTCTTCCAAAGAGAGGCAATTCTTGTACAATGTGGGCATTTTCTAAGAGCAGGGTAAGAACAGTGTGCAAGGAAATTCTTCATAGTAGAGGCAGTAATTATAACCATGATGTATATGTATGTACTAATGTCTCTGAAACTTTTAGCAGTCTTTTAAAAAGTATTCTGTCAGCTCATAAAGTTTAAATATATTGTCAAAATACCTGGAAAAATTTTTATCTACATTATAATATGAAATTACCTAAAAACATGACATATTTATGATGTTTCAGAGTAAAAAGTTTTAGGCCAGTACTGTAGACTGTCAGGTGACAAATGGTATAACTGTCTTTAGGGAATACCTAGAATTTGGGGGCTCAGGTTATGAAAATTTAAAGTTACATGTAAAACATTAATTTTAACTTCACTAATTTAGAACTAAGAGTAATTTACATAAGAAATGAATAAAACTCTGTGACTAAAGCATTTTTTGAATTACAATTTTAAAAGAATGTAAAATTGAGAGGCAAAGCAGTCTTAAATTTTTATATAATTCAAAAATGTTATATACATTATCCATTGCTATCCATTTATAGTAAGTAAGGTTCTTTACCGAATGGTGTGTTGTTACCTTCTTCCAGGAATGAACTTTTAAGTGACAAAACTTACTTCTCTACAATGTTTAAAAATTTACATTATTCTCTATTAGAGTGACTATTCTTAAATGTACTTAGGTGAGCTAATTTTATTTTTATTAGCCATCTATATATAAGATTTTAAAGTTTTTCTTCATCTATGGCATATTTATTTATATGTGTCTCTTTTTATGTTGCTTTTTCTTAGGGGTTTGTGTATATGTGGTTTTGGCTTGTTGCCAAGCACAAAGAAAAATTAATCTTTGAGATACTTAAAGTATCTCAAATTGTTTTTTTGAGATACAACAGTCTTTCAATTGTTTTAAGTTTCTTTATTCTTAGGAAATCATTAGGATCTCAATATAAAGAGTATAATTAAGCTAATAAAAATGTGTACTTCAACTCTCCATACATTCTAATAGTATTCTTTCTTTCATACAAATCTAAATTTTTTTTTTCCATTTTCTAGACTAAATGTGTTAAATGGCTTGCCAACAATATGGACGATTTGAAGATAAACACCGATATTACTGGTGCTAAAGAAGAACTCCTAGATGACAGCAATTTTATCTCAGATAAAGAAAGTAGAGTTCATAAATCAAAAGATTGTCAGACATTTCAGAATAGTAATACATTCACTCTGCCTGAAGAACTGTCAAAGGACACATCTGAAAAAGCCTTAAGTGGAGGCCAGTCTACTGTATTTATACATGCTGGTGCTCCTACTGTTTCTAGTGAAAACTTTATCTTGCCTCAAGGAGCTGCTGTTAATGGACCAGTTTCACACTCCTCCGTAACTAAGACTTCCAGTATGAATAAAGGCAGTGTTTCATTAACCTCTGGACAGCCTGTGGATCAGCCAACAACAGAATCTTGTTCAACTTCAAAAGTGGCAGCTGATCTTCAGCTGTCTACACCACAGAAAGCAAGTCAACACCAAGTTTTGTTTTTGTTATCAGATGTAGCACATGCTAAGAATCCACCCCATTCCATTAAAAAACTACCTACCTCTGCTTCAGTTGGTTGTGACATTCAGAATTCAGTAGGGAGTAGTGTAAAGTCAGATAGCACTTTAATAAATCAAGTAGAGGTGGGTGAGGATAGCAAAGATCTATTGGTAAAAGATGATTGTGTCAATACATTAACAGGCATTTCCTCAGGTACAGATGAATTTAGGTCAGAAAATGATACCAACTGGGACCCCCAAAAAGAGTTCATTCAATTTCTTATGACTAATGAAGAGACAGTGGATAAAGCTCCAGTTCATGCTAAAGTAGGTCTAGAAAAAAAGAGAAAGCGAAAAATGGATGTAAGCAAGATAACTCGTTACACTGAGGATTGTTTAAGTGATTCCAATTGTATACCTAGTAAATCAAAGATGCTAGAAGTAGACTTTCTGGAACAGAATGAAGAACTACAAGCAATAGACTCACAGAAATACGCGTTATCAAAAGTGAAGCCTGAATCAGCTGATGAAGACTTGGAATCTGTGGATGCTTTTCAACATATAATTTATAATCCAGATAAGTGTGGAGAAGACAGTTCCCCTGTTCATACTAGCACTTTTCTTTCAGATACCTTAAAAAAAAAATGTGAAGAAAGTGATTCTGAGTCACCCGCTACTTTCAGCACCGAAGAGCCATCATTCTACCCCTGTACAAAGTGCAATGTGAATTTTAGGGAGAAAAAACACCTCCACAGGCATATGATGTATCATTTAGATGGGAATAGTCACTTTCGCCATCTTAATGTCCCAAGGCCATATGCTTGTAGGGAATGTGGGCGGACATTTAGAGATCGAAACTCACTTCTAAAGCATATGATTATTCATCAAGAAAGAAGACAGAAATTGATGGAGGAAATTCGTGAGTTGAAAGAACTTCAAGATGAAGGAAGAAGTGCACGATTACAGTGCCCTCAGTGTGTGTTTGGTACCAATTGCCCTAAAACATTTGTCCAACATGCTAAAACCCATGAAAAAGATAAAAGGTACTACTGCTGTGAGGAATGTAACTTCATGGCAGTGACAGAAAATGAATTGGAATGTCATCGAGGAATTGCCCATGGAGCAGTGGTAAAATGCCCTATTGTCAGTTCTGATGTAGCCCAGAGAAAAACGCAAAAAAAGTCTTTCGTGAAAGACTCTGTTACAGGATCATCCAAAAAATCGGCTACCTACATATGTAAAATGTGTCCTTTTACTACTTCAGCCAGAAGTATTTTGAAAAAACACATGGAGTACTTGCATTCATCATCATGCATTGATTCATTTGGTAGTGCTCTTGGACTCGATAAAAAAAAAGGTAACATCCTTGAAGAACCTCTGGGTAATGATAGCACTAAACCATTAATTAAGCAACAATCAACAACATTTCCAAAGAACTCTGCTGTAAAACAAGATGTAAAGCGAACATATGGATCATCCTCACAATCAAATAATTTTTCAAAATTCCATAAGCGGCCACACAGAATACAAAAAGCTCGGAAGAGCATTGCCCAGTCAGGTGTTGTAAATGTGTGCAATCAAAACAATTCTCATAAGACTGTAATGATTAAAAGTGGCATTGACCAAAAAGCAAAGTATTTCCATCAAGCAACAAAAGAAAAGTCTAATTCCAAGGCAAATAGCAACTATTTATATAGACACAAATATGCAAACTACAGGATGATTAAAAAATCAGATGAATCATATCCTCTGCATTTCAAAAAAGAAGCTGATTCATTAAATTCTGTACATCTGTTTTCATCATCAAGTAATTCTCACACCAATAGTTTTATTTTAGACTCTCACAACTCCGACACCAAAAGGCCAGAAAGCTTCAGAGACCACAGGCGTGTATCTATAAAGAGAGTGGTTAAGGAATCTAAGAAGGAAAATTCTGCTGGAGGAGAAGACTTGGATAGCTATCCAGATTTCTTGCATAAAATGACTGTTGTTGTCTTGCAGAAACTTAATTCTGCTGAAAAGAAAGACAGCTATGAAACAGAAGATGAAAGTTCCTGGGATAATGTTGAGCTAAGTGATTACACTACACAGGCTATAGAAGATGAAACATATAATGATATTAATCAAGAACATGTAAACTTATTCCCTTTATTTAAAAGCAAAGTGGAAGGTGAAGAGCCTGGAGAAAATACTACCCTAAGTTATGATCAAAATGATGGCTTTTATTTTGAATATTATGAAGATGCTGGAACTAATAACTTTTTGCATGACATACATGATCCTCAGCATTTAGAAAGTACAGAAACTTCATTGGCAAAGCATAGTTCTGTTTTTCATTGGACTGATTTGTCTCTTGAGAAGAAATCATGTCCTTACTGCCCAGCAACATTTGAAACAGGTGTTGGGTTGTCGAATCACGTCCGGGGACATCTTCACAGAGCAGGATTAAGCTATGAAGCCCGTCATGTTGTATCACCGGAACAAATAGCCACAAGTGACAAAATGCAACATTTCAAAAGAACTGGCACAGGGACACCTGTTAAGCGAGTTAGAAAAGGTAAGTTTTCCTGTAGATACTTTGACTAATATGTCTGTACTCAAATTCAAAGGATTTGAAAGTTTTGCTCAAATTCAGTCTTTACTAGCATCACATAATTTCATATTTCAGAGTTGATTGGCTTTAAGATGGTCAATTTATAAAAAATTCTGATATCTTAAAAAATTTTTTTTAGCTATAGAGAAGTCTGAAACCACTTCTGAACACACTTGTCAGCTCTGTGGTGGTTGGTTTGATACTAAAATTGGATTATCAAATCATGTTAGAGGCCACCTGAAAAGGCTTGGAAAGACGAAGTGGGATGCTCACAAATCTCCAATTTGTGTTCTGAATGAGATGATGCAAAATGAAGAAAAATATGAAAAAATCCTAAAGGCATTGAACAGTCGTCGTATTATTCCCAGACCATTTGTAGCTCAAAAACTTGCATCAAGTGATGACTTTCTATCTCAAAATGTTATACCTCTTGAAGCATACCATAATGGCCTAAAGACTGAAGCTATATCAGTGTCTGCATCAGAGGAAGAAGGGCTGAGTTTCTTAAATGAATATGATGAAACCAAACCAGAACTGCCCAGTGGAAAAAAGAACCAGTCTCTCACATTGATAGAACTGCTTAAAAATAAAAGGATGGGAGAAGAAAGGAATTCTGCTATTTTTCCTCAAAAGATCCATAATCAAACTGCAAGAAAGAGATTTGTTCAGAAATGTGTTCTTCCATTAAATGAAGATAGTTCATTAATGTACCAACCACAAAAAATGGACTTCACTATGCACTCAGGTAAGAGAACATTTATGACTATCTTCTGTAACAATTTCGTTACACTTATTTTATTGGAATATTTGTAGAAAATACAGATCTTAGAATCATTTTAAGCTGCTTTTTTTTTTACAGAGCAGAAATTGGTTATACTGTCATTTCTATAAAAATCATCAGGTGATACTCACCACTGAATTCTCTATGCCTCATTTCTTGGTAAAAAGTAAGGTGAGAACAAAAGTAGAAACAAACAAAAAAATGGATGTGTAAAAATAAAATTTGCTGTGACCAGGGGATGGGTTCTGTATGGATGGGAGGTCGACATTGTTCAAAAGCTTAGCATTACTGAAAAGGCAAAACTTCTGTCATACTTTCGCCAGTGTTCCGAGTGCTCCAGGGTGATAATGTTTTCAGTAATTAGCTGTTGGTTTTCCTACTGCTTAGGTAAAACAAAACAAACTCTTTAAACTGAATGGATTGGTGTCTGTTGTATGTTGTGATTGCCTGAGAGAAACTTCTCCCTTTCCAATTCCTCATCGTGTTGTGGGACAGTTTGGTTTTGGAGAACTGTTGTGAGTATGAAACATTTGTTTGGGGTTTTAGTTTTTACAATAGGGTTCTAACAGAACAGTACAGGTGGTTTGGTTTAGTTTAGTGCTTGTGCACCAATAGTTTTTCCTTTTCAAAGGAGTTGTACGTATTAGCAAATGATGTGATGGATAAAATAAAACTTGATGTGGTATTGCTAAGTCCAGTTTATACTTTGAGACTAGAACAATTTTATGTGTCTTTATTGGTTTCTTTTGGAGGTTAAGAGTGTTGAAGATTAACTTAGATGGTCTCAGAATTTCAGCCCTGAGTTGAATGTGTCTGAGGTAAAAGTTGGTCAGCGGATTAATACTGAATAAAGTTACTGTAATAGTGATTTACTTTGGATGGACATTGGGAGATCCCAAATATTTTTAAGGCAGTTTTGATTTAAGGAAAGATTACCTTGCACTACAAGTGATCGGAAAAACAGTTTATCTTCGTGGGCTTCTGATTAGTTGGGCTCTTTCATTTTTGCGAAGTCTTTCCAAGTCGAATTTTCAGCATTTTTCAGAAGAATAAAATGTACAAAAGATGTGTTAGCTGTGTTGAGCAGGTTGTCTCTCTACTTCAGAGGAGGAAGCATGTTTGTGGCTATCACAATAATGTTGAAGACACCAGCTGAAACGTGTTTGGGGAATGAGGGTTGTCTGAGAAGTTAGGGGTTTCTTGCTGTTCCAACATGTTTTCTTTCCTGTGATGACAAAGATGTTAGTTTGTTGATCATTTATTTAACACAAAAGATTTTAGCAAAAACTTCAAATCATTAACTTTCACTATTGATTGCGCAGAGCAATGAACATATTATGCCCTGAAAAAAATGTTGTGTCTAACAGCTGTTCAGTGGTGTGTTTTACCACTTTTTCACCCAGCCTTCATCAGAAAGCCTAATTTAGTATTGAGCCTTTTACGATTTTGTGGGTAAAACACTTTAATTACCACTTTGTTAACTAGACTTAAAAAAATTTTTTATTGATAATGTGAGCTTTGAAACTTCTCAGCAGAGTTATGCTATCCAAATCACAGGATTGTATTTTAGGTTTAGGAAATGATCTGCGTAACACAGAAATCTGCAAGAAATTGGCCATAGGTGTTAAATCTAGAGGAGCTCCAAGGTTCAAGGCACTTCTCTTTCACCTTTCCTAAGAGCATGGGTTGGCTCTAAATACTAACTACAAACTAACAATAATTAACTGAATTCCTCTTTATTTTAACTTAAGCTAATTCAATGAACGTTTTTTAAACCATCTTTATTGTGGTACTTTTCTTCACGCCTTTAGAAGTGAGAACTGGATTATAGTTTTCTTTTGAATGATAGGTATGCCTGTGAAGCTTAGAACATGTGTGCATTGCAATACGACGTTTACAAGTGCTGTTAGCCTGTCCAACCACTTACGCGCTTATGCACGAAAGAAGAGCGCTGGACTTGTGACTGGTACAGGTATGTTTGAACAGATAACACAGCAAGCCTGTTTGATACAATACACTTTTTTTCTCACCATAGTGGTGCTAATTCAGGTGATATGTAGGCTTTCTTTGCTAAGCAGCATTTGAGTCTGAATACACATTAAATTTCAGCAACTTGTAAACTGTTAAGATACAATTTTAAACAAGTTTTTATTTTTCATTGGACTCTAATTGACTTGGGAAAAACAATAACTCAGTAGAGGTGTGGAACTTTTGAGTCTACATTATTCCCATTGATTTTTAAATTATACTATTTTTGACTTTTAAATTTATTTTTGTTAGATTCCAGTAAGACAACACTATTTGGTTAAAAAAAAAGAAAAGATTGTAGTTTTAGTTTGGAGAAATGCTTCATTAGATAAGAAAGGAAATTATCATGAAGTTTCATCTGTATACAGTTGCTTCATTAGAAAGCTAAGCAATCTAATGAGTTTTTATTAGTCTGTAGATAAAGTTTTTAAAGGAGCAGGTTTTAATATTGGCCCATGTTGACAATAGATTTTTCTTTTAATGCCTCTACACTATATTTAGTATAAATAGTATAGCTATTGATATAAATGTTAGCATGCACATTTTGTGTTATTTGTGGTTGGTTAGCCCAACCTTGGAGATAGCTCTTCATACTGCTAGTCTGAAAATTTTATTAGCTTCTTCATGTATAATACTGCTTCTTACTCAACAAAATGTGTTGCTCTTTTCGTTGGTAGCCTTTTAAGCTACCCGGCTTTAGCAGTTCTCATTTCTGTCACATCTTAAAATATACTCTCTTTATTAAATAGATATACATAAATCCTTTTGCCTAAAATTCTCCTTCTAATCTTTTTATTTTCTTGCTCTTTTAGATCACTGCCTTCTGCTTTCTTCTTGTTGTTATTTTCCCAACTTTTTTCATGTCTTCCTGTGGCTTATATCCAGTATGTTCTTGCTACCAAAGAAATACTTGTACTCATACTAATTTCTTTTTTTGCCTCTTAGCTTTCTTTGCCTTTTGACTTTATATACAAATGACCAGAGATGACTATTGACCATGTGTAGAGTGAGTTTTACTTTACTGGATTAGTTCTTCTCCTGAGGTTTTAGTTTTTGTATTATTCCCATCTTCATCAAGCTTGACAGGTGACTACAGACAGTAGAGTCAGGGAGGCAGTGAGAATAAAAGACTGTGAAACAGAAAATCATCATTGTTATCATAGTCACTAAGTTTTATTGACCACTTATTGTGTCAGACACTGTGCTATGCAGCTTATATGTATAACATTTATCTTCATAACCACCATGAGTTTTAGATACTGTAATTCTTTTAAAACTTGCAGGGCTTAGTTCTAGGGCTTAGAGAACCTAAGTTGCCTGAACTTATGTAGCTATTGATAGCAAATTTTAAATCCAAATCAAGGCTGTCTTACCCTAGACCTTTGTTTTAATCACTGTTATCTATCCTATACAGAATGAAGCTATTTGAAAATCCTAAAATAAAGTTGGGCTTAAGGTGGGGTGCATTCTGGTGAAGACCAAATAAACAAGAGCCTAATTAGAAAGAGCAGGGATCCAAGAAATGATTAGGCCTGGATTAGCTTTCAGAGGACTTCAGAAAATGTTCTATTCTGTCCGTTCGGGAACCTTACTCAAATATTCAACAAGGCAGGTTTATTAGTACAGACTTTGTAGTTGATTAAATGCTTTTTCTTCATGTGAAAACCTATCAAAATGTAGGACTGTATATAAATAACTGATAGTAACCTTTCATTGACCAAGGTTGCATTCTAGTGAGCACATCGTCATCTAAAAACTTTCATTATTAGCAAAAAAAATAATATAGGATGACTGGGATTACATATCTTTGAGCATCAAGAAGAAGGAGTGGATATTATTTTTAAAATACCATTAAACACTAACTAAAATGTTGGAAATGTTAGAAAATATTGAGTTGGCCCAAAAAGTCCATTTGGCTTTTTTCCATAAAATAAAAAGATATATTTTTCATTTTCACCAGTAACTTTATTGATTTGAGTATTTTGAGTATGCCAGCTATCTCCCACATGGTATAACGTTGATAGTTTTAATTAATGTCTCAGTTTGATCACTGTCAACTTCAACTGGTCTACCTGACCCTGGAGCATCATCCAGCAAGAAATCTCCAGCACAAAACTTCACAAACCACTTCTGATACATTCAGTCAGTCGAAGCGCCTCCTCTGTACACTGCACAACTCTTGTTTTGCGTTTCAGTTGTGTTTTTACCTTTCTTTGAATAATAAAGTATAATGTGCCGAACACTTGCACATTTTCTTCTGTCTTCAATATTAAAATGACTGCACAAAAAATCACCAATTTGATATTTTCCTAAATGCACACTGATATGACAGTTGTTGCGATACAATCTAACAAATTTGTTTTAAATGAAGTTAAAGACAACTAAGTGCTACTAGAACCATCTGACAAAAAACAAAAAACAAACTTTTACACCAACCCAGTAATAATGTTTGGCAGTCCTAGGGCAAAGAGAAGAGAAACAAAAAGCTGAAGGAAGTCTAGGGTGGTGTTTTTTATAGCTCTTACTCACTTTTAAGAAAAATAAAAAAACTCTTATTTCATTTTCTTGGAAATTCTGAAACTTTCCCCCTGATTTTTAAAATCTTCCTAACCAGTAGAGCTATACAGATGATGTCTTCACTGCTTATGCCAACTAAGTTTTTTTAAACGGCTTTAATAATGTTTCTGTTTTCCCAATAGAGAATTCTTTATTGTAGTTAAACTTCATGTGCCGAATCTCCTCCCCTGTAATAGTTTCACTGGTGTAAAGCAGAGGCCCCAACCTGTGGTCCTAGAGAGTTCCACTGGGTCATTACAAACAGAGCTATCCAGAAGATGTCTTATAAGGATTTCAATTCATATGAGTAAAAAGCATTATTTTTAAAGAATACTGTTTTGAGAAATAAAATACAAAATATTTTTTTTAATCTTACCTGAATCCCAGTAGATCACAAAACTGCAACAGTGTAAAAGGAAAATAGATGGGACTAAAGCTTCTATAAGGGTCTAGAATCTGTGTTCCTTACTCAGTTTTCATTTATGTAGATTCTAATTATGTGTCCTACTCTTGAAGAAACGTATACCAAGACTAAGTACTCTAAACACCTGCTTGGTTACCTGTGATAGAATCAAGTCCCAAACCTTCTTAGGAACCACCAACTCCTGGTCTCTTCTTTGGGAACTGGTGGCTTTTTGAGGGGGGAGAAATATTTTAGCTTGCCTGGAATGCCTCTCTTGTTTCCTCAAATAGTTATTTGCTGATGACTCAAACACATCTCATGTGATGGTTCTCAATTTGGGGGGGGGGGAAGGGCGGTTATTGATTCATTTGAGAATTTTATAAAAGTTAAAAGGTCCCATCCCACAACCATGCACTTATTTATCCACAGGAAAAAATGTTTCTATATATAGGCTTTGCATATCTTTTGAAGGTTATTGTTCATGAGCCCTAAAACTGAGAAAGAGAAGGGCTCAAAAAATGAAGCGGAAAGGAACACAGAACTGGGAATCAAGAGCCCTAAGAAAGCTTTATTTTATTTATTTACTTATTTTTTTAGTTAAATGATACTAGAAATGCAGAACTGTGTAACATCAAAACTAACTTATGTAGTCACAAATATAAATTAAAATGTAACATTCTTCCTAATTTTAGTAAAAGGAAATTATGAAGAAAGTAGGAAAACTTTGGCATTGAAGAGATGGAAGAGGTAGCCATTCTTGGGACAAAGTTAATTTGTCAAAAAAAGAATAAACTTCACACATTAAAATTTTGCCCCGAACTGACACAGTTTATAATCCATTGGGTAGGTTCAAATAAATTGTTTAATAATTTCCATGTGTCTTCATTGTGAATAATTATTTAAGAAGCTGTTTTACTTTGTAAATGAATTTTTATCTAAAGAGACAAAAGGGTACCAAAGGGTTTGCTTTATATTCTGTATTGTAATTTCTTATTATTACATACTTCTTATTCAAGAATTTATTCCAGTTAATATAGACTACATTATAAACTTCTTTTTTGGGTTTTGCTTTGTATAGAGTAATGTTTTGCATGCTCAGACAAATTGGTTCCTGGTTAATTCCTTATACAGTCTAATAGGAACATTTTATTTTCATTGCGAATTGGAAGTTTCATATAGTTCATATTAAATGCTTTTGGACCCTTTAACTATTGGCTTTTTTGTGTTTAATAATTTTATTAAATGATATCTTATATACTGGCAGTATTGAGAATGCAGTATTATTACTAAGTTATTTTTTTAAAGATTTTATTTATTTACCTTTGGAGAGGAAGAGAAGAAGAAATATCAATGTATGGTTGCTTCTCATGAGTCCCCTGCTGGGAACTGGCCTGCAACCCAGTCATGTGCCCTGACTGGGAATCGAACCTTGATCCTGTGGTTCACAGGCCCGCGCTCTAAGTTATTAACAGAATGACTGTGCACACTGGTTGTGTCCTGTTTTTCCAACAAATTTACAATATTTTCATAAGTGTACTGGATTGGACAATTTATTTATATATATATATGATTATATATGATTATATATGTGTGTATATACAGTTATATGTGGTCACCCTGGTTATTAAAATTTCTAAAGTATTTTAAATTTAAGGCAAAGTGTATTCTATCAACTTAATCTGCAATCAGGAACCAAAAGAAATGTGAGCTCAAAGTACAAGTGAAGAAAGGGAAATAAAGTCTGAATAGAGGGAATCTTGTGAAAGGAAATATATCAGTAAGGTGAATGTATGTTTGCCTGGTCTGTTACCTCTTGAAAAAAGAATGAAATACAACATTTATGTTTGAAAATTTTTTAAAGACTTTATTTACTTTTAGAGAGGGGAAGGGAGGGAAAAAGAGGCAAAAACATCAATGCCTGGTTGCTGCTTGAGTGCCTCCTACTACAGACCTGGCCCACAACCCAGGCATGTGCCCTGACTGGGGATCAAACTGGTAACCCTTTGATTCATAGTCCAACATTCAAACCACTGAGACACACCACCCAGAGCCCAACATTTTTATTGGAACTCCATTTTACATCTTGACCTTTTATTCAAACTTAGTCATATACCTATTCATTCACTCACCTGAATTGACCAATGCACTCTAGTATATTCCCTTTTTTTCTTTCTCATTAAAAGTTAATGCTGGGCATGACCTGGTAAATTGATTTTCTACCCAAAAAGAAATCACTACCCACAGACTGAAAACATGGACCTTAAGTGACTCTTTTAGGAACTTATATGGGTGAGAATCAGTAATGTTGTAAAGATTTATTTATTTACTTATTTTCAGAGAGGGGAAGGGAGGAAGAGAGAAAGAAAAATGTCCACATGGAAGAGATACTTGGATCTGTTGCCTCTTGCACACTCCAGCTAGTGACCTGGCCTGCAGCCCAGGCCTGTGCCCTAAGTGGGAATCAAACCAGTGACCTTGTGGTTTATAGGCTGGCACTCAGTCTACTGCGCCACACCAGCCAGGGCAAGAATCAGTAATATTTTAGAAGTCATAAGACTTTTATGGCAGTGAATTGGTTTTTCTCTCTTCGTTGGATTTAAATTTACCTATATATCATATTTTTAAATCAAATGCTGATCTTTGGGTTTTTAAAGTAAATTAGAAATTTCTGTTTACTTAAAATTAATGTAAGAAATTTATTTTATATGCAAGTACAGTTGGGGGAAAGGCCTTATTTCATTATTTTCAAGATACTTCCATGATAACATTTTGAAAGTAAAGCATGATTGTTGCTATGCTCCAACAAAAGACTCACCAACATAATTAAAGAGTGACTTTTTAATGAGAAAAAATATAATTAAAATTGGTGCTACAGCCTTTTAGTCAATATAGTACCACTAAGGTACTATAGCTACGTTCATTTTTTAGTAGAGCCAGTGATTTATTCTTCATACCATTTACTTTTATGTGGAATAATAGACTGCATGTTACCTAATAGGATCTTTTGCTTATTTTCAGCTGTAATGACGTAATTGGTCACAGTGGCCTGCAACAAGTGCCCATGAACATGTAGTACAGTGCGAGGTGCTGAGTTGGCTGTGTAAGCCACCAGAAAAGTAATTCTTACATTATGAAAAGTGCTGTAGGAACATTTTCTGCTGTGATGGAAAGGCAAAAAAAAGTATTGTGAAAGCTTGTCAAGGTGCATTAAATTACTTTTCCTTTCTATGAATGTCTCTGCAGTGTCTTTTAAAATATTATTAAAATATTGCATTTTTAAGAAGTTCCATGCTAAATGAATCTTTTTATGATTCATTTAGCCCGAGAATACAAGTAGAAAGTTTTTATTGTGATTAAACTCTAAGAGAGCAAACTAGCCTCTAGTTCAATCAAACACCTTGATAATTCCTCCAGACTAGGCTGAGGGGGAATATATGAGAAGACTGAGACCTACCCTTACTGTCAAAGAACTTGGCGAAGCATTGTTGGCTACATGTAGCAAACTATCACATTACAAAACTGCACAAGATAATAGACAGGCAAGTGATATATTGGATGTCAGTGTAGGAGTTAGAAGTGTTTTAGTCTAGGCCTTTATAGGGGAGTTTGGAATTAAATAGTGTTCCTTTTTTTCCTTTTGCCTTTAGTGTTTGTCTCACTGTTAAATAGAGTCTAAAAAGGAAAAAAAAAAGTAGTTCATGCTGGTGTTTCTTACTATGTTTAAAATGAGACAGAAATAAAACCAGTGGTCAAATTTTTCATTCATTCAACAAAAGTTTTAGTTATTGTGTTGTACCAAGACTGTGCTAGCTTTGAGGCTATAACAACCTTGCACTTCAGCTGCATAAACATAATCATGATTCAGCGGGATGAGGACAAGTGTACTATTACAGAAAACTTTATAATGGTTCAGCTAGGCCCTGAACTGGAAAGATGAGTTGTTTTAGGAAGAAGAGATTAGACCATTCCAGGGAGAGAGAAGAACATAGTGTGATACAAAGGGATGAAATTTGGAGTTGCTGAGAGATTCAGCTATAGGTGTTTGGGAAGATGGGGGTGTCAGAAAGGTAGGGTTGATACTTTGAATGCATGCTAAAAATTTTAGGAAGTCATTGAAGGACTTTTTAAAATAAAGGGAAAAAACAAAAAAATAAGGGAATGATATGTTCAATCTTGTATTTTAGAAAGCTATCCCTAATATAATGAAAGATAGGTTTCTTGGTTTTTTGGCTATAACTTATCTCTGTAGTACTGATTTTGCATTAAGGCATATATCTGTATATATTTATCTGCACAGTAATTTATTATTTACTCAGGATTAGCAAGGTAATGAATTGTTCAAGTTGAGTAAATTTTCCAGGTACTGGAAGAATAGTTTTAAAGTTGATTTTTTCATAACCATTTTGATAGTAATGTTTCTGTTTTTATTTCTGCCTTGTGAAACAGTAGACTGCATATAATTTAAGCATTGGAGTATTTAGAGCCAACCTTATGGATACTAATTGTTTTATTATGCCAGAAAGAATTGAGCTAATTTCCCCCTATACTAAAGTGACTGACTGATTTATTCGCTTAATTCAATGAGAATGTTTTCTTCTGCTCTTACTGTGGTTCATGTATTATACTAAGTACTGCAGAGATAAATTGGATCTTACAATATAGTAGAAGCACATAGATACATAACTGTAATACAGGACAAATTTATGTCATTAGAGACATGCTTATGAAATACGGTAGAAAATGGGAGGAAGAAGTTACTTTCAGCTAGATCAGAACCCAGCAAGGCGTTTGGAAGTAGAGTTCAATTTGGACCCTCAGGGGTAGCTGATTGAAAAGTAAGTGGAAGTCTGGGATTGGTGAGGAGCACACCTGTGGGAGGGAGCAACTTGAGACAATATGGGAAGTTTATTGAAAATACTAGGCAGTAGGAGATAAAAGAATATAGACAGGTAGAGGACATAAACTGCTAGGATGCTAATATATGAGTGTTGGAATTAATTTTGTGAAGGACTAGTAAAGCTCTTTTTTTAAGAATTTGCTTTAGCCCTGGCTGGTGTAGCTCAGTGGATTGAGCACAAGCCTGCTAACTAGAGGATCGCTGTTCAATTCCCAGTCAGGGCACATGCCTGGGTTGCAGACCAGTTCCCAGCAGGAGACTCATGAGAGGCAACCATACATTGATATTTCTCTTCCTTTCTCCTTCCCTTCCCCTCTAAAGATAAATAAATAAAATCTAGGAAAAAAGAATTTGCTTTAAATAATTTTTTTAAAGAATTTGTAAAGGATTTGGTGGGGAGTTGGAGAAATTGTAGATAAAGTAATTTTAGGAGTCCTGAACCAGGACAATAGGAATGTAAAGGGACCATGATAGATGTCCAGATGATAATATGGAAGTAAAAGTAAGCAAAATTTCGCAGGTTAGTTAGAGGTAGAAGACTAGGAGTTAAAGTGAAAGAGATGGCTCAGAGTTTTCAACCTAGTTACTGGGAGGGTGATTGTACCAGTACAGTTAATGCGTCGGCTTCCATGGTGTCGGGTGAGAGAAGGGTAGACTTCATTACCTCACTGGCTGTCACTTGTCTAATAAGACCTCATCGTCCAGCTCTCCACTGTAACAAAGCAAATAATCACACTCACTGAATCATTAAGTTTGGAGCCTAAGAGTTTTCTACCATTGTGGCATATGTTCATATTTTATGATGCCTGCTTTTGCTGGTCATTGGTTATAAAATTTAAGAGTTTTGTTTGATTGACAGTCTTTTGACCAACATCTTGTTTTCCATAAAAGTCTTAACTGCTAGTCCCCTAGCATTCCTGTTGTATCTGTTCCTGATTTTCTGAGTTTTACTTTTTATATCTTGTTTTATTTTGTTTTGTTTTTTAACAATTGACTTAACCTGGATTTTTGTGTGTTTGGATTTTTTTAATGTGGATTTTTTAAATTTTTCTAATATCTTTATATCCTCAGTTGTAGTGTTGTGTTTCTAACATTAATTGCTTACATGCTATTTATAATCTGGATTAGGATACAGTTAGGCCTTACAGTAATAACATATTTTCCTGGCCAGAGCTAAACTCTTAAGGATTCTGCTTTAAATGAAGTTATGGAAATAAAATAGTACACAGTTGTTCTCTTTTGAATGTTAGAGCAGGAGGATAGCTTTGTAGAGACTGGTGGTTCACAAAGTAGAAAAAGAGGATTTACTACTTCTTTGTTGTGTCTGGAGTTGAAGAGGTTAATTCTTGGTATCCAGCGTTTAGAATATATATTTAATTGGAGCCTTAGCTAGAAATTAACTCACACAGAAGACACCTGGTCAGCACCATGCTTGATTATAGATTGAATTTTGGCTGGAATGTCTAAAGTACTTCAAATGATAAAAAGTCAAGTCAGATCCATGTGACATTTAGATTTACTATTATTGTGAGCCCTAACTAATTTTTAAATTTGAATGTGATTTTTATTAAAGACAGTTTAACAGAACTTTTAAAGTAAGGTGTTTTCCTTTCTTAGCCAATTTTGTAATTGAACAATTATTTAATCCTACTAAATATGAAATTACATTTTTGAAATATCAAGTGTTTTAGAAGGCAGTGAGTATGATTATATTCAGCTAATACACAACAGTGATTTAAAGCAGATTTGTCATTTTGTATTTTAATATTTATGCCGATTTTAGATGTGTCTTAGAAAAGTGTTTGAGTGCCTATTATGGTTAATAAAACAGCACTCAAGTCCAACCAATCTCAAGGAGAAATTTTAAATATTTTTTCTTAACTTGTCACCACAGAAATGATCCATTTACTATCCTAACCAGTTAAGCAACTTGTAGGTGGGGTATTGTTAGCTTTTAGCAAGCTGGAAAAACTAGTCCATCTCCAGTTCCTCTGTTCATAAAAATGTATAATAAAGTATCATCTTTGTTTTACTTTTCCTTTTACATCTTGAAAATACCTGCTCAGAATATTCTTTTACTAGTCATCCCCTCTACTTTGAATTAGCAGAGGCTTCTACAAATTGAATTGTACACTTTCTTCTCCCAAGGAGACCCAAGTTTAAATAAAGGCTGCTTTCATTTGTTTTACTCTTTCTCTGATAAGGCTGTTGCTACCCTTAATACAACCTCCTACTTTATAGGGTAAAGTCAAGCTACCTGTCTCTTTTAGACTAATATTGTTCAGCCAAAAACCTCAGACTTAAGGCAAAGGAAATCTGCTTTTCAAATATTTTATATTCATCCTATTCCAGGTAAGATGTTAAGCCATGCAGAATCTAATTAATTTTGACCAATTTGCACTGTGATTCTAGGGCTAATGAATTTTTTTAAAATTACTGATAATGCAGACTCTGAAAATCAATCAAAGTAACTTGGGGTACTGAAAAAATATTCAATTTTGCAGTAAAAATATCAAGGTAAAAATAGCAAAAATATATACTTCTGAGGTTGCTGATTGTGGATCTATATATGTGTGTAACTTTGATTGGAAGGGAACATTGCTTTCCATAACAATAAACCACTTAAACTGCTTTTACGTATACACCTTGGGAATAACAACTGGTTTGAGCCCTGGCTGGTGTAGCTCAGTGGATTGAGCGTGGGCCTGCGAACCAGAGGATCGCGGTTCGATTCCCAGTCAGAGCACATGCCTGGGTTGTAGTCCAGTTCCCTGCAGGCCAACTCCCAGCAGGGGACGCACAAAAGGCAACCATACATTGATGTTTCTCTCCCTCTCTCCTTCCCCTCTAAAGATAAATAAATAAAAAAATTTTTAAAAAGAATTAAAAAAAAACTGGTTTGATTATGGCAGTGTTTGGCTAGAAGCAAAGAATCGGTATTGGGAGTAGGGAGGTCTTTTCCAATTTTAATGGACTGTAAGAAAGTGGGATTTAATAATTGTTCCTAATAGGTTTTTTTTAAGATTTTATTTCTTTATTTTTAGAGAGAGGGAAAAGGAGGCAGAAAGGGAGAGAAACATTGATTGGTTGCCTCTTGCAGTACCCTGACCAGGGACAGAACCTGCAACCCAGGTTTGTGCCCTGACCAGGAATCAAACCAGCAGCCCATCTTGGCTAGTAGACTTTGTTTTAATGGGTTAAGAGATAAAGAGGTCGAACTAAGGCCTAGTTGCTTTTCTCATTTAGAGTGATGGGTACTCAGTACCCAGAATTGTCGACATAATTTGCAAGGTCCAGTGCAAATGAAAATATAGCTCCCTGTGTTCAAAAATTATTAAAAATTTCAGGATTGAGACAGTGTGGCATTAAATGAAGTGTAGGACCCAGTGTGACATACACCCTTGAACTGTGTCTTTTTAGGCACTTTATGCAGGGACAGAAGTATACACTGAAGAAATAAGAATTTCGATTTTAAACAAATAGCTTTCCCCCCATCTCTATGTTAACTCCCCCACCCCACTAAAATTCATGCTGCTTTTTCCGTTGAGGCTGAGGGAAAGAAAATGCTATTTGCACAGTCTATACATGTTTGGAGCTTATGAACCTTGAACAATTGATGGCACCAACTGGATTTTTTTATTTATCCACATCACACCGTGCACCTCTTGGGGCTTATGCTTCATCCTCTTTCCTCCTCACCACTGGCACTATCCCCTCCACCACCAGCTTATTAATGGTAGTGGAATGATGGCTTACCTATTCATGTCATTTTTCTCCCTACTTTCTTCCTGAGTGAGTTCTTAGCATCTGTTACCTTATACAGTCCTACTAGAGGAAGAAGAAATTTTCTTCCCTCTAGTAAGGCCACTTCATGCCTCTTATTTTGGAGATACATACACACACAAATTTGCTTTATATATAAATATTATATATATATGGGTGTATGTGTGTATATATATCACATACATACATACATATGAGACATAAAAAACCTGGCCATTATATTAAGTTCTACGTCACCCCAGAGATGCCAACCATCTTTTAAGAACAAAATAGATGAAATGAGGGCTTATAACTAAATGGGCAGGCGACAATGATTGTGAATAAGAATATTCAGTGGTGAATATTAATTTAGTTGTGATAAGCTTTTTTACCACAGATGTTTTTAAGAAATAAATCCTCATTCTATGAGATGATTTGTGTAGTAAATTAAAAAGAAAATGAAATTTATTGAAACAATTATTGTATATAATGGGCAGAAAGGTAGAACCGGCCAAAGGACTTATTTATTGATGTTATAGCCCAAAGTAAATTCTTTTTCTTCTGTGTATAAGACTAAATTAATGTTTTAGAAAAAAGTCTCAAATTTATTGTATTATTTATTAATTTTGCTTTTCACTGATTCATTTTGGTGCTTTACACCACATATATGTTGTTGTTGTATTTTGTAGTATAGAAATGTGGCTTTTTGAGGGCTCATAAGTCACTTTCTCATTCTTATTTGATCAAAACAGCTATTTTACTGAAAGGTGTATGCTAAAACTTTGTGTCTGATCGTATAGCTCAGTTCATTTTCTCTACATGTAAAATATTACCAGTAACAATTTAGATACTTAATAAGTTAGATAACTACAATACTTTTTCACAGTCTCCTAGTTAAAACTAGTCACTTAAGGGATAAGTGACTCTGGATAGGGACCTTGGGAATGTTCGAGTGACTGGGTTTGTTCCTTTCTAAAAAAGCAATTATCCTCTAGAAGAAAATTAAGATATTTTAAAACTAATCTTGTATTTTTTAAATAAATTTCAATTATAGAAACAATGTTAGATTTAAAATATTTTGTAGAGAAAAAAGGTGTATATATGTTTTGGTTTTATACACAAGTGCAAATAAAGGCTTTGAACAAAGTTATCTATTTGGCAGGATATCAATGTATACAACTTTGTTAACCCTTTGGCTGTTTATCACAAATATTATACTAAAACTGAATGTATTAGTGATATAGTCTTTTTTTAAAATGTTCTAGTGACTCCTCGTATAGTTCAGAATAAAACTGCTTTTCTCTCTATATATAATAAAGCATGTTAAATGAGAACGTTTGTGTAATGGATATGTTTGTACATCATCCTTTTCATTTAATGGAACATTTTGTGTGAAGCATCTTTTTCATGTAGAGGATACCATATAATTGTCCCTTTTGTGTGCATATTAATGGTATGTTACTCATTTTTTTACAGATTTTTCTGAATTGTTTAGGCAGTATTGCAAGGGTAAAGGTTGGATATTGGTGTTAGAAAAAATGATTCTTGTAAAATGTATTCATGTTTTACTCTAAATAAGTGGCATTTTGGGGGCTAAGACATTTTGAAATGATCGTGGAAATAGTAAGATACCAAAATATATATGTGTAATTACCAGAGGTCCCAGGTTTTTAATATCCTTACTTTATGGACAAGTTTCCAAGGATTCCCAAGGTATGTGGTTCTCTAAACTTAAATGGAATCCCGAATACTGGAGATAATCATATGCTGGCAGAGTTGTCCCATTTTACAAGGTCATAATACCTCTAAGTATTAATTACTACAAAATCTATGGCATGCTCATTTAAAATTTAGAGTTGATCATTCATAAAATAGCCTAAAATTCAGGATCTAGAGTCCACATAACATCAAAAGTCAGAAAAGTTCTTTTTTTCCTCTATTTAGAGTCAAAAAATGTTTTTACTTCAGAGAAAACATGTCCAGTTCATTTAAAAAGTACCACAGCATCTGAATGTAATATGAATACTTTGTAACTGATAAAACATTCTTTTGCATGCTTCTTCATCCCCCTCTGCCCTTCTCCCTCAATTTGTTTTACACACCTAACATTAGCATTCTGTGGACAGTGTTTAAAGGATGGCTATAATGTATTCTATTTCTATCCTACAGTAATTTATTTACATTTTAAAGGGAATTTGAATATAGTGGCAATTTGGACAACCAGCAAGCTCATGAAAGTAAGATTCTACCGGTAATCTCATGATATACCAAATACCTGCTCTGTTCTATTTAACAGAGACAGGGATTGTGTGTGGTTTACCTTTATAAAAAGGATTTATGAAGGGTGGCTGACATCTAGGTTTTGAGTGGCCTAAAATCTTTACTTCTAATGTATCAATTGCTTTAAAATTCACTTAATTTCACATTGCTTACCAGTGCAACTAGGAAAAAGGTGTTGATTACAAAGTACATAATACTTCACTCTTCCTACTAGTTATGAAGAACTTACTTTCTACACATAAGCTAGACTGATTAGTGCAGAAATTAAGTGTGATGTTAGCAACATATTCATTTTAAAATTATGCACACATATTCTGCATGAATGTTAATTTATATTACGTTGACAACAAATTTTCATTTATATGGTGTGTAAATGTCAGAGGTTATATTATTGGGTTTTCCTTTGTTTTTGGTGGGGGTTTTTTGCTTCGGAAGTATGGTACTTGTTGAGTTCCTATTATGTGCCAGGCTCTTTCTTGACTGACATAAGTAATGAGAACCTTACATAATTTTTCTACTCCAGGTTTTTGCTGAAGCTTTTAATTAGCCATTCGTTTTAATATTTAGTTGACTTCCTGTATGTAGTTCTTTACTTATGAGATTCTTCTTTCGAGGTTAAGCAGAGAGAGGCTGTGAACCCTAGATTTTACCTTTAAAGAGGCAGTTGACAGGAAGCAAAAACCAGTGGCTTAAATGAGATTTAGGCTTATCATGGTTTTCAATTTTCTGTATGACATTTTCATTAGCACTGGCCACTTGACTATTGTAAGGCATTGTATGTTTACTGGTTTTGTAATTGTAGCATCTGTTCTTTTGGAATCTGGACTTTGAACGACTCATTGCACAGAATCATTGAATAGCCAGTTTCTGTTCTCTCTTACCTATAATTTTTCCAGGGGATTTTACATGGCAGGTGAACCAAAGAAAAGCCATTTGTGTAACTCTTCTGTTACATATGTTTTCCTCCCCCTTGAATCCTTAGTTATAAAACTCTTACCTTCTCTTCCTGCTAATTGACCAGTAGCACCCTGTAGTAGTATCATCCCTTTGTCCAGAGGAATGGTGTAGTTGTATTTAAAGACAAACAAAATGTAATGTCTTGTCTTTTCCTACCTATGAATATATCTTTTTTCTTTATTAAGTTATATTTTGTGAAATAACTGAAGGAAAAGCAATAGAAAATTTTCGAGAACAATTAGCACTACAATTTTGATTTCCTTTTTAATTACATTTTTAAATAGTTATGGAAGAAAATGTGAAATGAAAACATGTAAAGAATAGTTAACATTAAATTCCCAGTCTGCTTGTAAACTTACATGAAATAATCTGGATCTGGATTTATTTTCCAGAAAATAAAACATATGTGATTGTATATGTCATATAGATTTAGTTTAAAAAACTGAAAATTGAGCTTTTTTTGCCCTTTCAAATGTAGAGCCATCATAATTTTAAGAGCTCTTTATTGTAGAATTAAGAATGAGTTGCAATAAATAAAATTCTTTTATTGAACTTCTTATTACATTGTTATTTCTTTACTAAGTTTTTAAAACTTACAAGACCTACCTAGTGGAGTAGTGATCAAGTGCAAACTTAAATAAAAGGTTATAAGTTTCCTGGAAATAAGAAGTTTTAACCAGATGTTAAATGTACATATGATCTTAAGAGAAAAGATTACTATTATTGTAATAATTGACCAGTTTAGTAATTTCAGATTATTTAGTTACATCTCTTGGTTTGGTATGGTAAGGCATTATTTGAAAAAGCAGCACAGGAGGAGTGTCTGTAGATATATTACTACTGCAACAAGAACTAGCTGCAAATCAGTGCATGCTTTAGAGAATACAAATTAATACGGACTTTTCTAACTTCATTTAGATGGTCTGGCCTCTCTAGAAATACATGTATGTCTGTGTATGTGTTTATGTATATTTTGGAATATATAGGAAATGTTCAGTCATTCTCTTTTCCCCTATTTTTAGCCTTAGATTGTAAGCAAAAGAAATCAAGGTCAAGATCCGGAAGCAAGAAGAAAATGCTAACATTACCTCATGGTGCTGATGAGGTTTACATTCTCAGATGCAGGTATGTATCTCTTCTATCGCCAGATCTGCTTAGTTTTTTCAGATTTTGCATTGAGAGATACTAGCTATTTTATTAGGGACTTTTAATTTGTGGCAGAAGGTGCAATATCCACAGTTAAATTATAAATGAACTTTTGGAGACAAGCTTAAAATCTTAACTGAGTTCATAAATGCTATACCTCATTAACTGATGGATCTACTTTTTTGTATTAGCTAAGACTCTGTGTAAATTATAAAAGTATCTTTTTTATTTGCTTTGTTTTATTTGATTTTTTTAAGAATTGTATTTAGTTTCTGCTTATTGGGAACACATTTAGTTTCTGCATAGTAGGAAGATATGCTTTTAAGTATAGTTACACAAATTATCCACACCTCCCTTCCATATTCACCCTCAGGCAGTTTAAGGAATTCTAAATTGAGTAAGGGTCCTTTTAAAAGACTGATACATTTTGGAAATATAGTTGTTTTGAGTGTAGGTATTAAAACCTTTTATTTAATATTAACCAAATAATCATGTTCCCATTTCTACAGATATTACTGGAGTCATTATAGCTGTTAAATATATGAATTGGCAGTTTTGATATTGTATTAAATCACTTTGGCTTTATATGTATTTAGAAACTATTGTCAAGAAGTCTCTCCAGTGTATTGTAAAGTTTAATTTTGTTGATGGATTTTATGGGAATTGGTTTTAAATAAAGGGAATTGGTCATATTAAGACAACTGTCATCAACTTCATCTGCAGGTTTTGTGGTTTAGTCTTTCGTGGACCATTGTCCGTTCAGGAAGACTGGATTAAGCACTTACAACGACACATTGTAAACGCTAATCTTCCACGGACTGGAGCTGGCATGGTGGAAGTCACGTCACTATTTAAAAAGCCTGCCTCCATTACAGAAACTTCATTTTCTCTACTAATGGCAGAAGCAGCTTCATAGAACAAGGAAACCTTTTAAATAGCAAATATGAATTGGATGTAAATTTGAAATTCTTTGTCTTTTTTTAAAGCCACATTAAATTATCCATTTATAAATACTAAAGCAAGAAAACAGGGGAAAGTGAATTACAGTGACATCAGAACAAATTGAGTACTTCAAACAGTAAGTAGTCTATATATTTTATAGGATGGAAGAGGTGTTTTCAGGTTTACTGGGTTTTGTCAGTTAACTATTCACTCAGTAAAAGATCAGTACATGTAAGCAGTCGTTAATAAACTGTTGCACATGGAGAAAGACAGACTTACTGGAAAATTATGTTTTCTGCAGTGTTAACCAGAATCAAGGTTCTGTTTATTTCCCACAAGACTTGCATTGAAAAATAAGATACTATATTTTGTTTGTATGTAATTAGTGTTTTGTATAATACCTGGAATTGCTAACTAAATTTACTCAACTTAGGGCATTAAATATCATGTACTTCATAGATTGAGACTGTTCACTCAAATAGGGCAGAGTACTATTCTATCTAGATGTGTAAGTGTTTTTTTTAAATCACATTGAAAGGTTTTTTTTATACTAAAAAGTGGAGGGAGATTTGTTTAAACAAGTATTTCTAAAAGAAATATGTACATAGTCCTGGAAATTATTTGTGGTAAGGAAATATTCTTTACTCCAATTGCATTTCTCAGACAATAAAGTGGTGCATCCATGCTACCTCCTATTTTGTCAACAAAGATGCTATTTACCCTTTACATTTTGTATCATAATAGATTTTAAAAATCTAATGTTCTTTATTGCAAGGCATCCTTTTGTTAACGGATTTGTTTCTTTTTAATGTTTTACCTAAAATCTGACATGCTTACAGGACAGGTTTGCCTCTTACTTTATTTAACATTGTAGAAATGTAATTAATAAACAACTACACAGTTTAGAATAGGCTTTCTCATTTATATTCTCTTCCAAATTGATCAGTAGCAAAACTTAATACACCAATTGAAATATTTCTACATATGATGAGAATGTTTACAATTTAAATTTTAGAACTTGTTTTGGATGTGATTATATGTACGAAAATCGTGTAACACTATGCTTATGCTAAGAACCGACATAACAGAATTGCTGAAATAAATGTGCTGTGAGGAATGGAAAAAATGGTGCAGATGTCTTGGTCATGATAAATTGTGATTATTTCTTTAAACTTTTTCCAAAAACAAATTAGTTCATTTAATCTGAAATCAGATTTCTTTACAAATAACAGTTTTTGTATGCAAGCACCATTTTATTTTATTTCATGTAGTATGGCTAATACTATAGTTGAAGCAAGGATATGCATTGATACTTTTTTGTATGTAAATAAACTTAAAAACATTAAAATAAGGAGTATTTTGGTAGAGTATATACATACCTCACTGCCAGTGAAATTGCTTTCCTATGGTATATCTCCTTACCAGAAAAATCTCTAAATAAAAAAAAAAAGACTTAAAGAAAATTATAATGTGTATAGTGTGAAGCATTTCTTCATTTTATCATTGGTGGAAATCGTCCACTTGAGGTTGCATTTCATTTGATTTAAATTGTCCATACTTAGCAGATTACTTCATTAACATGTCTTATATATGAAATGAGGAAGGTGGACTAAATGGATCATTCAAGGCTCTCTTGATTCCTGGGGTGTACTAGATAACAGAAAAGTACTTATAAGTTATTTTTTTTTTCAAAATGCCCAATAGAAATTGTGTACTTTTTATAAAGATGAGTCTAAAACATCAAATTACCTTTGACTAAAAATATACCACATCTCTATATACTAGTTGTATCTTACTGAGCAAGTTTCATTGACAGTTGTATGGTTTTGTTTTGTTTTTTTAACTGGAAAACATACTACTTAGCAAGTAGAGTTCAGAAGTTTGTTTTTTATTTTGGTTTTGTTTTTTGTTTTTTGGTTTTTTTTTAGATTTCTGGTAGGAAGACTAGCAATCACCAGAATCCCTTTTAGCTCTAGTTTTTCTAGTTCTATAATTTTATCTTACTAAGCCAACTATCAAGGTAGAGGAATACAAGGAAAATGGATGAACTACAGATTTCATAAACAAACCTAGATTAAACTTTTTATGTCAAACTATAATGTAAACAGAATTAAAATTCAAATTAGAACCAGTAAATTAGAGGAAGTCCTGAAAAATAAATTAAGAATTGTTTTTTCATGGTAAAGTTACTCAGGGTACAAAATTTTAAAAAAATTTTAGGAAGAAAAATTTATCTTTTATTGGGCAACTAGAATGTTAATGATATATTTTCATTTGGCTTTCACATATAAAATTTTGTCTCCAGTTAGACTTTCATGTCAAAATATGGCTTGATTTGGTATTCAGTATTGCTTCACTTTTAAAAAAAAAATGTTTAGAGAGAGCGGAAGGGAGAGACAAAGAGGGAGAAAAACATTGATGTGTGAGAGAAAAATTGATCGATTGCCTCTGGCACACACCCCAACCAGGGACTGGGCCTGAAACCCAAGCTTGTGCCCTGACCTGGAATCAAACTGGCTATCCTTTTACTTTGTAGGACGACACCCAACCAACTGAGCCATGCCAGCCAGAGCAAATATTGCCTAATTTCTTTTTAATTCTTTTACCATTGCCTAAGATATATTTTTTTTAAATCTGGTTAAAAGTGTTGATTTATTTAATAGCATCAAGACAGATGGAGAGAGTGGACAGAGAGGGAGGAATGGGGACATCTGTAGTAGTGTAAATGAAAATAAAGTAAAAAAGAAATAACAACAGGCAAATGCTTCTTTAAAATATATCAGAACCATGGCATAGCTACAATCTTTATTAACATCTTTAATTTAGATTTTGCATATTAAATATGGGTTAAGACCTAGTTTTAGTAGTAGTTTCATAGGCAAACTTCTTAAAGTAATACACATAACTTCTCAAGAATTACACTATTAAAACATATTAATCCAAAAGATAGCTTTGGGTTTTTTTTCTCACAGGAAAGTACATATTCATTTTAGAAGTATTAGGGAAATGAAAAAAACTGGGGAAAAGCACCTTTGCTATCAAAGACATTTACTTTTAAACAGCTTGTTACATTTCTTTCTCTTACTGTTTCAATATAATTGTGACTGATATTTTAATGTATCTCATTTTCCCAAGTTTACTTTTCAATTTGAGTGCTGCATTGTATAGACTAACCTTTGAATGGTGGCTTTAAAGCATTTTCCAACACCAGCTGGTTCTCTGGCTCTCTCCGTACACCAACTGGCATACCAACAGTTCAGTTCTGATGCTACCTACAGTTCGTATTTTAACGGGGTTAGTCCCACAAGACTGCCCACGTTTCAGATGCCAGTAGTATCAGGTCATCTGTACTTCTAACCAACCAGCTATTAATTGGGGATTCTCACAAACCTCTTCTTCAGGTTCAGTAATTTGCTAGAATGACTCAGGACTCAGGAAACTACTTGACTTTTCCAGTTCATTATAGGATATAACTCAGGAACAGCCAAATAGAAGAGAAGTGCACAGAGCAAAGTATTTGGAGAAGAGAGTGTTATGGAGTGCTACAGCCTCTCAACATCTTGATGTGTTCACCATCCTGGAAGCTCTCTGAACCCCATCGCTTTGGGGGTTATTATGGAAATTTCCTTATAAGGCAAAATTGATTAAATGACTGGCCATTGGTGATTATTAACTCTGTTTCTAGCTCTTTTTACCTCCACAGAGCTCTGGTAGTTGGTAAAGCCCGAGTTCCAACCCTGTAATAATGCCTTGGTCTTTCTGGTAGCTAGCTTCTATCCTGAAGCTATTAGAGGGTCCCCAGCCACAGGCCAACTCATTAGCATATAAAAGACACTCATCACTCTGATGATTTCAAAGGCTTTAGGAGCTGTGTACAAGAAGTGAGGAACAAAGACCAATTACTTATTTTTTATTATAAATAGTTAACACTTGGGTGTGACAAAAATCGGCCACAATCTGTGATATTTCAGATCATGAACCAGAATTAGCATTTACCTGGGCCATAGAAGGTGGCTGTCAAAAGTTTTTTCAAACTTGAATTTCAAAGTCTTTTTTCAAAACTTGAATTTCTTGGTCTCTGGCCTATATTATAGACATAGATACAACCTTGGTCTTTTCTGGTTATTGTAAATAATTGAATAGTACTTTTAATTGCTTAGGTAAACAACAGTGGTAAGTAAAACTTATAAATTCATATCTCATTGTTCAAGCTATTTCATTAGGTCAGAAGACAAGATTTTAAAAAGCGAATATAATTTATTAACTTACTGGATTTTTTTTCTTGTAAAAGTTTTAGACAAAAGAAAAAACAAATACATGGAATTCTGCCACATTAAAAAATTTTTTTTATTCTTGTTTTTTGATGTATTTCCTCTAAAATGTGAGATTAGGCTTTGTAGAAGTTGACTCTTTATTCTCTTAGAAGTAGATTCAAAAACAATTTCTTTTAAAAATTCGATTTTATTGATTATGTTATTAACAGTTGTCCTGATTTTCCCCCTTGGCCCACCTCCACTCAGCAGCCCCTACTCCCTCAGCCATCCCCTATACCTTGTTCATGTCCATGGGTCATGCATTTAAGTTGTTTGGCTATTCCATGTTCTATACTGTATTTTACATCCCTGTGGTTATTTTGCTACTACCTATTTGCAGTTCTTTTTGGGGTTTTTTGGGTTTTTTTTTTTAACATTTTATTTATTTATCTTTAGAGGGGAAGGAGAGGAGAGGCGAGGAGAGAAGAGAAATACCAATGTATGGTTAGTCCCCTGTTGGGAACTGGCCTGCAACCCAGGCATGTGCCCTGACCGGGAATCGAACCTCGATCATGTGGTTCCTAGGCCCACACTCAATCCACTGAGCTACACCAACCAGGGCTATTTGCACTTCTTAATGCCCTCACTTTTTCATCCATTCCCCACACCCTCCTCCCATGTGGCAACCATCAAAATGCTCTCTGTATGCATGATTCTATCTTTGTTCTTTTGTTTGCTTAGTTGTTCTTTAGGTTCAATTGTTGATAGATAAGTACTTTTGCCATTATATTATTCATAGATTTGATCTTTTTCTTAAGTCTGTTTAACATTTCATATAATAATAGTTTAACGATGAACTCCTTCAGTTTTTTCTTGTCTGGGAAGCTCTTTATCTGCCCTTCGATTCTAAATGATGGCTTTGCTGGGTTGAGCAATCTTGGCTGTAGGTTCCTGCTTCTCATGCCTTTGAATATTTCTTCCCAGTCCCTTTTAGCCTGCAGAGTTTCTTTTGAGAATTCAATTGGCAGTCTTACAGGAATTCCCCTGTAGGTACTTAACTGCTTAACTACTTTCTCTTGCTGCTTTTAAGATTCTCTCTTTACCTTTAAGCTTTGGCATTTTCTTTGTGTATTTGTATTTGTATACTTATATTTTTATTGACTATGCTATTACAGTTTCCCAATTTTTCCTCCACTATACCTCCTCTGCCCTGCCCTCCAGCATTCTCCCCTGTTAGTTCATGTCCAAGGGTTGTACATACAAGTTCTTTGAGTCCTCTGTTTCCTATACCATTTTTTATCTCTCCCCATCTGTTTTATGCCTACTAAACCAGGTTTCTTCTTCCCTGTACCTTTTCCCCCCATTCCTCTCTTCCCCTCCCCACTGAAATCCCTCCATGTGATCTCCATTTTTCTGATTTTGTTCCTGTTGTGGTTGTTTGCTTACTTTTTTGTTTTCATTGTTTTTCTTTTCTCTTAGGTTCATTTGTTGATAGTTGTGAGTTTGTTGTCATTTCACTGTTCATATTTTTTATCTTTTTCTTAGATAAGTCTCTTTGACATTTCATATAATAATGGCTTAGTGATGATGAACTCCTTTAACTTGACCTTATCTGGGAAGCACTTTATCTTCCATTCTAAATGAAAGCTTTGCTGGATAGAGTAATCTAGATGTAGGCCCTTGACTTTTATGACTTTGAATACTTCTTTCCAGCCCCTTTTTGCCTGCAAGGTTTCTTTTGAGAAATCCGCTGATACTCTAATCAGAGCTCCTTTGTAGGTGACTCCTTTCCTCTGGTGTTTTTTTAGGATTTTGTCTTTATATTTAATCTTGGGTGACTTAGTGATGATGTGTCTTGGTGTGTCCTTCTTTGGGTTCAATTTCTTTGGGACTCTCTGGGCCTCCCAGACTTCCTGGAAGTCTATTTCCTTCACCAAATTGGGGAAGTTTTCCTTCATTATCTGTTCAAATAAGTTTTCAATGTCTTGGTTTTTCTCTTATCCTTCTGGCACCCCTATAATTCGGATATTGGAATATTTCAGGTTGTCCCAGAGGTTTGTAAGAGTCTCTTCCCTTTTTTGAATTCATGTTTCTTCATTTTGTTCTGGATGGATGTTTATTTTTTCCTTTTGTTCCAAATTATTGCTTTGAGTCCTGGTTTCCTTCCTGTCACTGTTGGTTCCCTGGACATGAGACTGGGAGTTTCTCCTAGCACCATAGCCACCTCTGAATCCCCCTAAGTCAGTCCCTCCCATGCAGCCTGCCAAGCTTGGCAGCCAGCCCCGCCCCCAAGGTCCATCACATCACCACGGTTTTTCTGAGTCGGACAGAGTGGTCCACCTCTTACTGATCTGGTTGCTCTCGTTAATTTTTGCTTTAATTCCTTTGTTGTTGGAGTTCCATGCAGTTTGATTTTCTGGCACTTTTGGTGGTTTATTGATTTCGGATTGGTTGTTGTCCTCTTTTTGGTTGGGCAAGGAAGTGGAGGGTCTCTACCTACACCTCCAACTTGGCTGGGACTCTCACCAGTTGATCGAACTTTGACAGTTTAATGATGAAGCTCCTTCTGCCAGTCTGGATGGATGTGGTTTCTTTAATTCTGTAGTTGCTGGACTTCCATTCAGCTTGATTTCTGACTGTTCTGAGTGATAGTTGTTCTATAGTTTATAGTTTTATTTTTGATGTACTTGTTGGAGGAGGTGAGCTGTGTTTAACTATGCCTTTCTTATCTTGACTGGAAGTCCCCACAAGCTCTTCTTTTTGTTACTTGCAATTTGGCTTGCATATTATTTTTTAAATTTATCATTTGTATTACATCTTGACACTTAAGTACACATCTCTTTAATATTCCTATGTGAAAAGCGCATGAAGTACTTCTGCACAGTGGTTACCTCAAAGTACAGTGGTTACCTCAAAGAAAAGCACTTATAGCCCTGATCAGTGTGGCTCATTGATTGGGTGTCATCCCTCAAAGGGAAGGGAGGGTCATCTGTATGATTCCTAGTCAGGACACATGCCTGGGTGGCGGGTTCAGTCCCCAGTTGGGGTACGTGCAGGAGGCAACCAATCAGTCTTTCTCTCACGTCTTAGTTTTTCTGCTCTTTGTCCTAGCCGTCCCCTCTCTAAAAAGATTTTTAAAAAGGGGAGGGGGGTGGCTGTATATAGTTGTTTGAGTTCCAAGCTGGACTGGTTGCTTTTTTCATGCAACATTTTTAAAAATTGAGGTAAATGGGTGTAAAACTAACCATTTTAAATAGAACAGTTTATTTTTTCCATAAATTTTTTGTGGAAGTTTTAATATTATTTTTATTCATGATATTCTGAAAGTTCAACGTGATGTGTCTTTATTCTGGCCAGTTTTTTGTGGACTCTCATTTTTGAGGACTTACATCTATTTTCAGTTCTGGGGATATTTATTTCTTTGCTTATTTTTTAAAATTCTTTCTATTATATCCATGTGGAACTTCTTTAGAGTGGATATGAGAATTCCGGATCTGTCTTTCATGTCCCTTACTTTTTTCTTTTATACTTTTTATCTCTTTGTCCCTTGCACTGTGCTCTGGGAGGATTTCTTAGCTCAAACCTCTAAATGCTATTTAACTCTAATGCTGTGCTCATTTGTCCAGTCAGTCTGTCTGACAAGTTGTTTGGGGCTTTGGTGTTTTGCCTGGTTTGTTTTTTGATACTCTTTTATTTCTAAGATCTTTATTCTTAAGAGCCTATTTTGTTTCATAGATATGATTTCCTCTTGGCCATCTTATGATATTAATTGTGTGTGTTTTTAAGTCTCCTTTTTGCTCTATTAATTGTTTTTCTCAGGAATTAGTTTCTGGGGAAAAGGGTCTTAAGGTCTGGGCAGTTCTTACTAAATGATACTATTTTTACTAAATGTTAAAATGTAGCACAGTATTTTGCAAACACAGCTGTAAATAGTTTAAGCTTGGCAGGAACCCAACTAAATAATTGTAGCCAACTGCCAAAAAAAAAACATCAGCATGTTGTGTATATAAACAATGGCTAAGCCTCCCTTTGGGAAGGCAGAGATTTGAATACAGATCTTGCCAGTAAATAAGACTACCTAAAACTACCTAAAGACAACCGTATGAGGTCTACCCAGAAAGTATCCAGCCATGTACTATGAAAAATAGAGACATTTATTGAAGAATATACAAGAAACATTGTACATGGGACAAAGACACCTCAGCCCCCTTCAAAGCAGGCACCTTGGGACTTCATATAGTTTCCTCAGTCACCATCAGCTATCCTCTTGTATTTTGCTGAATCTCATCAAAGCTCTGAAATCTCTTCCCTTTCAAAGGTGATTTTAGTTTTGAGAAAGGCCAGAGGTCACAGGACACCAAATCTGGGCTTTAGCAGGGCTGAGTCACCTGGGTGATTTGATGTTTCGCCAAAAATCTGCATGAGATGTGGTGCATGAGTGGGCATATTGTCATGATGAAACTGCCAATCACCAGTTGCCCATAGCTGCGGTCTTCTGAATCATCTAAATAGTTTCTGTGGAGGAAAGTTTGAGCTTAATCTAAAATTAGATGCAGATTCATTGCTCTGCTCACTCAATGTCATCTACCACCTCCACTGACTAGTACAGTAAAGTCATCATTGTTCACTCCTGCTCATTCCAGTCCACTCTCCTTGGCTGCCAGGTTGCATCGATGTCATGCAAACTATTGTTATATTTTTAATAATAGTTTCTTGATTATGCTACTATAGTTATCCCATCCCCCCCTTTATTCTCCTCCACCTTGCACATCCCTTCCCACCCACATCCCCCCCACCCTTTAGTTCATGTCCATGAGTCAGACAAATAAGTTCTTTGGCTTCTACATTTCCTATATTATTCTTGACCTCGCCCTGTCTATTTTCCACCTACCATTTATGCTACTTATTCTCTGTACCTTCCCCCCCCCCTTCCCCTTCCCATTTCCCTACTAATAACCCTCCATGTGCTGTCCATTTCTGTGATTCTGTTCCTGTTCTACTTGTTTGCCTAGTTTGTTTTGTTTTAGGTGTGTTTGTTAATAACTGTGAGTTTGTTGTCATTTTATGGTTCATATTTTTATCTTCTTTTTCTTAGATAAGTCCCTTTAACATTTCACATAATAAAGGCTTGGTAGTGATGAATTTCTTTAACTTGACCTTATCTGAGAAGCACTTTATGTGCCCTTTAATTCTAAATGAAAGCTTTGCTAGATAGAGTAATCTTAGATGTAGGTCCTTGCCTTTCATGACCTCAAATACTTCTTTCCAGCCCCTTCTTGCCTGCAAGGATTCTTTTGAGAAATCAGCTAACACTCTTATGGGAACTCCTTTGTAGGTAATTGTCTCCTTTTCTCTTGCTGCTTCTAAGATTCTCTCCTTATCTTCAGTCTTGGCTAATTAAATTATGATGTGCCTTGGTGTGTTCCTCCTTGGGTCCAGCTTCTTTGGGACTCTCTAAGCTCCTGGACTTCCTGGAAGCCTATTTCCTTTGCCAGATTGGGGAAGTTCTCCTTTATTATTTGTTCAAATAAGTTGTCAATTTCTTGCACTTCCTCTTTTTTTCTGGTACCCCTGTGATTCAGATGTTGGAACATTTAAAGATGTCCTGGAGGTTCCTAAAGCCTCTGTTCATTTTTTGAGTTCTCGTTTCTTCATTCTGTTCTGGTTGAATGTTTCTTTCTTCCTTGTGGTCCACACTGTTGATTGCAGTCCCAGTTTCCTTCCCATCACTTTTGGATCCCTGTACATTTTCCTATATTTCACTGAGCATAGCCTTCATTTTTTCATCTAATTTGCGACCATATTCAACCAGTTCTGTGAGCATCCTGATTACCAGTATTTTGAACTGTGCATCTTATAGGCTGGCTATCTCTTCATCACTTCGTTGTATTTTTCTTTGGTCTATTCTTTCATTTGAGCCATTTTTTGTTTGTTTGTTTTTTTTGTTTTCACGTGCCTGAGCCAGAAAAGGTTAAGTGCCTAAGGCATGTTCTGCTGAAGGGAGTGATGCACCCAACTATCTCGGAACGTGCAGGGAAATGTACTGGAATAACTCATCCCAGGATAAAAAGTGTACTTGCAGCCACACAACTGCAGTTCCTTAGAGGAAACTATGAAACTGTGTTCTCAGTGGAAGAGATCACAGCTCTTTTCTTTGAGTTTTTCACCTGCCACATTCTTTTTCTCCCAAACTGTTGTTATGTTAACAATGGCTGGGCTTTTTCCAGACAGACCTTGTGTAATCTCTTGAGTTTCATAACAGTTTTGTTGTTGAGTTTGATGCCTTCAGTTCATGGTGTTGGCTTTCTCAAATATTTGATGTTACTGCTTATTTGTTCATCTTCTATTTCAAGTTTCTTCTTAGCCTTTCTGTACATTTTCTATTAATTTAGCCTGTTTCTAGTGATTGTAGGGACAGAGTACAACCAATATGGAGTCTTCTAGAAGTATAGACTTAATTTTTTTTTCGTATTGTCAAGCAATACCATACTTCTTCCATGGCCAAACTCAAGGCAGCTAGACCTCTGGAGCCCGCCTCACATCTTGGAGTTGTCTTCCATGCATAGTTTGGAGTAAGATTTCCTTCTTCATTCAGATTCCATTTATCTTCTGGGATTTTTTTAGGGATTATTCATAATTTCTGATTAATCGAAACATATTTTTCTTTCGCAAATTGTTAAAGACTTTTAAAAATTTTCTTTATGTCTGATTTTGATTTTAAGTATCCTAAGTAGTATATGCTCAATGCAGATCTTGGTCTAAACTTCAGAAGCTAATTCATAAATTATTGTGAGTTTATAACCTTACTGGTTTTCTCAATCACTTGTTCAGTGATTTAGTAGTCATTGTTAAACTTTCCAATATGATAGTCTTAAGGCCATACTTTTACGTGAAAGCCTCACGTTGATTGATAGAAGTTCGTGTAAATGGGCACGTTATTCTCCTAAACCTTTATGAAGTCGTGTTATGAGAAAGACGTATTGATGCTTCAGAGCAGTGTTCTTTTCAGCTCCTCAGATTCTTATTTTTCGCATATAATTTACATAACTCTTTCAGAGTATCTGACCAGTGCTTTCTACTCACTGTAGTCACTAGATATGTATTTCATGATACACAGAAATAAGGAATGAAAGTGTGGTGTGTTTTTGAAGAACATAGATAATTACAATGAGTAAATTTTTACCCTCTGGTTTAAATTTTGCATTTTGCTTTTTTATGTGGTTGGTTTTAGGTGGTATTTATTGTTACTTATTTCTCTCTAAGTTCCAGGTAACCCAGCTGCCAATTTAAAATATTTGTAATGACATCATTTCAGAACCATCACATGATTTTCTGGAGGTGAAAATACTATGCTAATGTGGTGTGTCAAGATCCCTGCTATTAGTTATTTAGTATTTTCAAGCCCTTCGAGAGGTCCATGGATCATAGATAATAGTTTATGAGATCTCTAAGTACTTCAGGACTTCACTGGGAATGTGGAAGAAACTTACTATGTTCTCTCATGTGTAACTTTAAATATCCATTTCTCTTTACTAGATATCTGCTGCTGTTGTAATTTCTCTTCCAGTCCAGCAAATGCCTTTTCCCTAAGACTGAAGCTAACGTGGCAGTTTGAATCGGTGATCAGGAACTCGAGTTAAGAGTACGCGGCCCACTCTGTTACTGGGCCCACACAATTTAAAAGCAAGTCAATTCCCCACATAACAACTGCTAAAATCAAAGTGTTGTGAGTGGTAATACTGGCAGAACAGTAAATTTTCTTTTGTTCTCATGTCTCATTCATGGACATTTTTTTTGATCTACTGAATTGCCTAAAAACACAAGCAAAATGAAGTGCAATTGACAGCAAACAAATTCATCAAGCACTCACTTTATGTAGGCTCCACCAATAATAACCTTATAAATTGTATATAACCCTTCAGAGGAAAGAAATGTCCAGTCCTATGTGTTCATCATTGGTACTTTTAGCCTCTTTTCCTCTTTCTTCTCTAAAAATCTTAAGCTTTGAAGCGCATGTTATTAGACTATATAACAGTTCCCCAATGTGCCACAGCCTGGAAGGTTTTTAGCTCCTAGTCAGTCTCTGAAACACTACCTTGTCCTGAATCTTGAAGATTTCGTTGTCCATGTGAAAGTGACATTAGAGCAAATTGCTGAAGAAGATGAGTTAGTCATGTAATTACCTTGGACAAAAGTGTGATGGGCCAAGCAACAAGTGCCAAGACTGAAGCAGAGCACACTTGATGTACTGAAGGAAAAGCAAAAAGGCAAATGCGGCTGTAGAAAAATGAGGTGGGAAGTAGGAGATGATGTCCGGGAGATGATGTGCAGTGAGCTCACACGGGGCCTCTCGGCCGTTGTAAGGCATGCAAGATTGTAAGCTCTCAAACAAATTTGTCCCTCACCCTCCTTTAATCTCTTGCTCTCATGATCACTCCCTAAACCTTGTTTATAACCATAATTGCATCTTTTCTCAGTTTTAATATTTCTACTCTGAATTACCACATCCTGGCCTTCCAGTTTTATTTTTTCTTATACTGACTCCAGTAATTCTTCATCCTTGTTGATCTTACCACTTGGGACTCATACTCAAATACCCCAGCCCTTCTTCTTCTTCCTTACTCTCTTAACCCAAATTTATTCATCAGCCCATCGAGATAATTCTCTTGCAGTCGCTCATCACTTGTTCTTCTCTCACTTTGGGTACTTTCTTGGCAAAATCCCAATCCCCAGTTAAACCAACTCTGCACACTTGGGATGTTTTTTTTCTCGCATCCTAAAACAAAAACCCCTCTTTTGCCACTAGTCTCTCCCAACTACCACCCATTTCTGTTTGTTTTCTTTTAAAGCAAAATTATTTGTCAGAGCAGATACATAGTAATCATGGTAACACATAATAGTAGGTAACATTTACTGAGCACTTGCTAGGTGCCAGGCACTGTTCCAAATGTTTTACATGCATTAATCCTAATTGATACTCATAGCAACCCAATGAAGTAGAAAATACCATATTTTGCAATGAGAAGGCAGCATGGAGAGCATACTTTCCCAACAGCTGACAAATAGTGTCAGAATCTTCCTATGTTTTTAACTATTAAGACTAAAGCAAAGTATGTTCTAAATCTCTATTCCCATTTACATAGTGGCACACTCCAGTCTCCAGGAGTGAGTAAACTCTACCTTAATCCTCATTCCTCATGAGTGGTAGTACCATAGGGTCTGCCTGCTAGGCTATGGTATTATAAGGTGAAGTCTTTCGTTTAACCAGGTCAGAAGTGGTATTGCCTGAGGACTCTCTGTCTTGTAATTTTTTTACTTCAGCTCTTTTGAGGTTCCTTTTGCTTTGCATTTCTCTCTTGCATCTTACAAAGTTAATTAGTAAGGAGCTTACGGCTGCTTTTTTCTTGGTAGCTCATAGTATGAGCGACTATGAGTGGAGGTGGAGGAAACCAGAGTGAGGTGCAGGGAAAAGGAGTTACAGAAAAGAATGTTCTCACCTTGATCTGGGTGAGAACCCCTGGGCTCTGGCTGGTGTGGCTCAGTGAATTGAATGCTGGCCTGTGAACCAAAGGGTCACCGGTTTAATTCCCAGTCAAGGCACTTGCCTGGGTTGCAGGGGGCGTGCAAGAGGCAACCACACATTGATGTTTCTCTCCCTCTTTTTCTCTCTCCCTTCCCCTCTGTCTAAAAATAAATAAAATCTTTTTTTTTTTTAATTAAAAAAAAAAGAATCCCTGAGCTGAATTAAATTAGTAAGAAACAAAACTTTTCTGTCTGAATTGCACCCCCTGCAGTTGCTGCTTTGGAATTTGATGGCAATAGATGGTAGATTTTTTTAAACATTTTTTATTTATTTTATTTTTTAGAGAGAGGAAGGGAAGGAGAGAGAGAGAGAAACACCAATGTGTGGCTGTCTCCTGCACGCCCCCAACTGGGGGACATGGCCCACAGCCCAGGCATGTGCCCTAGACTGGGAATTGAGCCTGGGATCCCCTGCTTTGTAGGCTCGTGCTCAATCCGCGGAGCTGCACCAGCCCAGGTGCTGGTAGATTTTTTTTTTAAGCACTACCTACCAAAGTGGGAGAGGGAACCTACGAATGACATAGTGGAGTTACTTTCTTAGATCCTAATCTGACATTTCCCTGGAGAAAATGCCTATAACCATTATTGTCACTTCTTACATCACCTGTGGAGAACGAGGAATTCAGTTAAACATTTAGTATTAATATCTTGTGAATAACTACTGAAAATTTTAAATAATGAATCCTCAAGATCAGTTAAGTTATTTAAGTTTTAAGAACAAGGAATCATCAGAATCACTCTGGCTGAGTAATCTCATTCTCATTGGCGGACGTAGCAGAGGTCACATGCCCCTTTCTAGACAGTTACTGGCAAAGTCCGGGTGTTCCTGTGATTGGCTTTTCTCCTGCCTGGCTGACACAGGTTGTGGAGTCAAACACTGTCCCTATGGGGGAGGTTTGAATTTTTTTGGCTGCTTTTTAAAAGTTTAAAATTTCTGTCACAAGTAGTCTAAACTACTGTCATTATGAAGGTGCAGACACGGTTTCCCTGGCAGTGTTGTGGCCCCTCCCACCCACACCTGTGCCCCATTATATGCGGTTCTGCCTTCCTGCACACACACACGTTTTAGTTACACTCAGTTTCAAAGATGTTGACATTGTATTCACAAGGAAAGTTCTAATCTGTTCACAAGGGACTGATGTTAATAAGAAATCACTAAAAGAAAATAAAGAATTAACCTACAAACTCCCATCGTGGAATGTAAATGCAACCATTTCCCAAGTGATTTCACTGTGGAAGTTTTATTTCTTAGAAAACAAAGCTGAATAATTTTGCCAGACTAGCCAAAACTCGGTAAATGATCTCCAGTGGTCCTTTAGGAGTCATATCTGAAATATTTATCTCTTGAGTTCTAAAGAAAACATAAAACTTGGGAGAAACCCTTGGCATAATAGTTTTAAATCCTATGTTTTGGGGTGAGTTGATTCCTTTTCCTAGATATCTGTCTGTCTTAGGACTTTGAGCTAAGTTTAGTAAGAAAATGTCTTCACATCAGTGGTTTAAAGAAGAGCAGCATTATCAAGGATTGCAAAAACCAAGGATAAATTTAAAAGTCTGTGGCACGAGATTTTCCTGTGATGAATCCAACTGTACCTGTATTGGGCGAATATTGTCACTTCCTATTGCAGAGAAGGCCTTTTTGTCTGTGGTAAATGTGAACACTAATCCTTAGCAGGTCCTTCAGGCTGATGGCAATAGTGTGGATGAAGACAAAATCCTATTTACACTAAGAGATACTCCAGAGGAATTCTGTATTGAGTAGCAGTGGCAGAGCAAACAGTAGGTTTGGCAAGGCCGCACAGGGACAGTCTTACTTCTGAACGAGGCGATCGGAGAGTAGAAAAAGCACCGAGGGTACCAGGAAGGGGACTTCGTTAGAGTGGCTTCCAACCTAACCCAGTGGATATGCCTGAACAGCCAGTGAGAAGGCAAAAATAAAAACAAAACACATTGCTTTCTTACAGACTACAACTGAGGGAAAGGGCAGTATTCTCCGGGGGGGGGGAGGAATTTTTTGTTTAAACTGATGCAGGAAGAACGAGGACTGCTGTTTGAGAGTAGTTGTGTTTCTCCATCGTTGCCGCTGACTTACACAGCTACTGTCTCTGATAATTACAACAGGGTTGGAAACACCCAAATGTCAAATACAACTCCAGCTGACTTTATTTTACTGAATAAAAAAATTTTCTCCTGATCATAAGAAAGAAGAGCTTTTACCTTTTTTAAAAAAGATTTTATTTATTTTTTAGAGAAGGGAGGGGTGAAAGGAAGAGAAACATCAATGGGTGGTTACCTCTCGCACGCCCCCTACTGGCCTGCAACCCAGGCATGTGCCCTGACTGAGAATTGAACCGACGACACCTTGATTCACACGCCGGCACTCAGCCACTGAGCCACGCCAGCCAGGGCTTTTTCCATGTTTTAAAAACTAAAATGGGCCCTTGCCCGGGGTTGTCAGTGACACGGTCTGTGAAAGAATTCACAAAGAGAAGAAAGTGCAGAGAGAAAAGTTTTTCTTTTACTTTCCAGAGACAGGGAAGGGGCTAGGTGCGGAGATACACACCACCTTGTAGTAGAGCAGGGTGTTTAAGTTAGGCTGCAACTAGTTCCACATTATATTTGGGTGCAAGGGCCGGTCGTTGAAGTCTGGCGTGTTCTAGCACATCCTGTTTCTTAAGTTCCCAAAGCCTTTGTGTCTTTCAGGGCACTTCCAGTAACTTTTGAGCCCTGAGGATAATGGCTTATAAAACAATTAGGGTCAGTCATGCTTCATGGGATCCAGCTAGCTCTGGCAAAGAGGGCCTGAAAAGGAGCTTTTGTCCTATTACTGGTGTGGCTTAGATGGTTGGGTGTCGGCCGGCAAACAAAAAGGTCACAGGTTCGATTGCTGTGCTTGGGTGCAGATTTGGTCCCCAGGTGGGGCCTATGGGAGAGGTAACTGATCAATTTTTCTCATTCATCAATGTTTCCCTCCTCTCTCTGCCTCCCTCCCCGTCTCTCTGGAATCAAAAGAAAAACAAAACAAAATGGATGGTGTTTCCCACTGTGACCAGTTGAGGGTGATGATGGTGATGATGATGACAAGTTGTATTTGAAGTCTAGTGGCTGTTGGGGGAAGGCAGTTGGGAGTAGGGGGGAGAACATTAAGCCAAGTGTCATATCTTGATTTTTAAGCCTGGGTTGTCCCTGTTTTAACCAAATACAAGCCCCTGAATTCATCATTGCCTTTGGGTTTCCTACCACAAGAGAGGGGACTATATGATCCCTTGTCCTTCTGCCGGTACAATTCTGTAATGACAACAGGAAGTGTCCATGCTAACCCTGATATCTCGCCTGAACAGTATCAAGAATATAAAAGAGAGCACATAGAGTAAGGTGTACTTTTAATCACATTAATGCTAAATTATAGTTGGTTTACGTAACAATGTTTTTTCTGGAATCTGTACCTCAGCAATGGCTGCAGAGTTCATTTTAGCAGAGATAAAAAGCAGAACTGGTAACATCGTATTGCCACATGTAGGCTAGCAATTAGACATAAAGCCAGACAAAATACAAGGAGAGCCATAAATAAAAGAGAATCTTAATGAGATTTAAATACCGTGACTGAGTTGCATTCAGTGTCAGCTTGGTCACCAAGTCCAATGCAACATCATCCTCTATAGAGATGTATTTTAGCATGAGACTTGTGCGTCCACCATCTGGCCCTGACTCGGGGACATAGCTCACTGAATGGCATGTAACCCAGTGGGATGCTCCACATTTGCCTAAACATGAGCACATCCTCTTCTCCTAACAAAGGCTGCTCATGACCCTGATTTCGTATTCTGCAAACTATGTTCTGGAAATTATTAAAACAGCAGCCTTCCGGGTAGGCCTGCAAACATTTACTGATCTGGTTTCCTTTGTCAAAGACACAATTTCAAAAACTAGTGTGCATTTCAGCGTACATTGAGAAACCAATTATTTGTACTTTAAGTATTTGTTCCTCATGTGGTGAACTAGAACTAAACTGTGACTAGGCAACCTGACCTTCCAGACATGGCAGCATGCGCTGAGTTCCAAAAACCAGAGCTTCTCCCGGTCACAACCTCCTGGGTAGTGTGTCAGGTGAACACTACTTGAGAGAAATTTCTGGAAGAGTTTGACTTTTTAATTAATACCTTAAACTATGATTTCAGACATGCCCCAGTCTAAAGGCAAGCACATCCAGTCTTTCTAGTCTCTGGGAGACAGTCACTGAGCTGCTTCCAGTCTATATTTGGAAACATTTGACACTTGGGAAGAATGCTATTATTGCCTAAATGGAAAGTATTTTTCTTTTAAGTAAATCATTGACATTCCTCTGACAGCTAAATATTTTACTAGCTGTTGGGAAGGAAGGAGACTCTATTATAGTCTCTCCTATTATTTAAAAAGTACCCCAAATGTACAGATCACTAGTTTAAATACTCATGACTGATAGTCTGCGGGGCCCTTTCCGACACAGACAAATGCTGAAAAAAGGAATAATATGTGGAAATTGGGGTAACATTTAAAATAACCATTTTCTTCACAGTTATATAAACTGTAATCCTTTGTTGAAATGAGAAAACCTCATTCAAGAACTGAGCTGCTTGCTTTTAATAAAAATTTGAAAATAGAAACAGCATCTTTTATACCTCATAAACTCAAAGAGGAAGGGAAATAGTCTCATAAAGGAGAAACAAAAAGTTAAAAATGATCTGAGAAAGAAGAAACATTAATAAATGTTAATGCCAATTTCATGTAATCTGTTAATTAGAAACCAGAGTAGAAATGTAGCATGTGACTACAAGGTAAATAATACGAAGTTCTGGGGAGAGCCAGAATTTAAAAGTTGGGCTTCAGGTTTGCAGTGTGGATAACATGTTTCTCTGTTTCAAGAATTGACCTGAAATGTTACAGAGCCAGTCCATAGTAGAGCCACTGTTGTGGAGGGTGGTGAGCTGAGTGAAGACTCCAGAAGAACATCATAATGCTGACACTTTTAAATGTCTAGTCACTTGGACCTCCTTGTCTGGACAACCACTGAAATTACCCTAGAGGAAAAAAACACCTTAATTTATAAATTCATTCAAAAGAGCAGTAGTCTGGATACTACCAGTTTTAACGTTTCAAAGGAAAAGGCTATCCAGCCAGTTTCATAGTAGGCTCTCAGCTTCTGCCTTGAATGTCAGCCCCACCCCAATGTTAAGGGCCGTTAGTTATGTGGAAGAGCTTGACCAGTTGTTTGCTTTCTCCCCTGAGTTCCAAACAATAAGAAATGGCTGTAGGCTTCAGTGTGCAAGATTTGAGCAAAGAATGAATAGTTAGTCATAGTGGGTAGTGAGTGAATCTTACTGTGTGGAAGCCTTTTAAAAAGTCATTGCTGTCACTCTAAACATTTATTGTCTGTGACGTGGGTAACCTTATTGAGAGACATGATGAATTCCACAGGTCTCTGAGCTGGGGAGTAATTGGCACAAACACCAAATAACACAAGAAAGCATGAGGACGGCCGTCCAAAATGGAGGTGTAGGGAGACACACTGTGCTTCCTCGAACAACCAAAACAAGAACATCAACAATTAAGAAACAAAATAACAATTGGAACTCAAAGAACATTGAACTGTATGGAAGTCCAACAACCAATGAATTAAAATAGACACATACATCCAGACCGGTAGGCGGGGTGGAGTCTGGCAGCAGAGTGGAGAGGGGTTGCTGCATAGGAAGCGGTGACACTGGGTGCACGAGGCGGCACCGGGCAGACCCTGGGCACCCAGGCGGCAGTTGGCAGACTCCAGGTGTGGGGTGGCAACAGTCAGGCCCAGTGAGGCAGCGATTGAGAAGCAGGGCGGGGTGTGCAAGGTGGCTGGCTGGCTGGGCAGCAGTCCCACATTCGCCTGCAGATAACGGGATCGAGACAGATCGTACAACCCAGGGTCCTAGTGCCGGGAATTAAAGCCTCAAAACACCGATTGAAAACACTTGTGGGGGTTGAGGCTCAGGGAGAGAATCCCACCCTCAAACAGGAAGTTTGGTTGGAGAAACCCACAGGGTCCTAGAATGCACACAAGCCCACGCATATGGGAATCGGCACCAGAAAGGCCCAGTTTGCTTGGGGGAAGTGGTGGGAGGGACTGAGGTGCAACAGAGAGCGGAGTTAAGTGCCATTTTTCCCCCTCAGACCCTGCTCCCATATACAGTGTCACAACCCAGGGACTTGGGTTACCCTGCCATAGTGAACACCTAAGGCTCTGCCCCTCATATGTAATAGGTGTGAACAGACCAAAACATGGCTCAAGCAGAAAAACAGCTCAAAGCCCCAGAGCCAATACTTCTAAGTGACAGAGATAGCCAACCTATCAGATGCACAGTTCAAAACACTGGTGATCAGGATGCTCACAGAATTGGTTGATATTAATCACAATTTAGATGAACAAATGAAGGCTAAACTAAGTGAAATGAAGGGAAATGCACAGGAAATCAATAGTGATGGGAAGGAAACTGGGACTCAAATCAATGGAGTGGACCAGGAAGAAACATTCAACCAGAACAGAATGAAGAAACATGAATTCAAAAAAATAAGAGGCTTGGGAACCTCCAGGACATCTTTAAACATTCCAACATCCGAATTATAGGGGTACCAGAAGAGGAAGAGGAAGAGTGACAAGTGGAAAACTTATCTGAACAAATAATAAAGGAGAACTTCCCCAATCTGGCAAAGGAAATAGACTTCCACAAAGCTCAGAGAGTCCCAAAGAAGTTGGACCCAAAGAGGAACACACCAAGGCACATCATAATTACATTAGCCAAGATGAAAATGAAGGAGAGAATCCTAGAAGCAGCAAGAGATAAGGGAACAGTCACCTACAAAGGAGTCCCCATCAGACTGTCAGCTGATTTCTTAAAGGAGACCTTCCAGGCAAGAAGGGGCTGGAAAGAAGTATTCCAAGTCATGAAAGATGACCTACATCCAAGATTACTCCATACAGCAAAGCTTTCATTTAGAATGGAAGGACAGATAAAGTGCTTCTCAGATAAGGTGAAGTTGAAGGAGTTCATCATCACCAAGCCCTTATTATATGAAATGCTAAAGGGACTTATCTAAGAAAAAGAAGATAAAAAACATGTATACTAAAATGACAGCAAACTCACTAACAACCACACCTAAAATAAAAACAAACTAAGGAAACAACTAGAACAAGAACAGAACCACAGAAGTGGAGATCACATGGAGGGTTAGCAACAGGGGAGTAGGAGTTCTCGAGAAGGAGGGGAAAGGTACAGAGAATAAGTAGCATAGATGGCAGGCAGAAAATAGGGGAGGGCAAGAATAGTATGGGAAATGTAAAAGCTAAAGAGCTTAAGACACAGATGTGAACTAGGGGGAAAAATGTGGGGAGGGAGAGGGTGTGCAGGGTGGAGGGGAATGAAGGAAATGGGACAACTGTAATAACTTTTTTAAAAAGCATGAAAATACATAAGCACAAAAATGAGAGATGGTGATGTATAGATCAGCGTGGTGACGGTATGTGACTAGCATAACTGGAAATGTTCTAACTACTTTTGGATAGCAAAGGAGTCTTCATTTTTAGCTTCGTCAACTGACACAATTTTCAACTGAGTCTGATTCTCATTGCTGTCTTTGCTTTGTATACAGTTTGGAGAAAATTTTCAACCAAACATTTGGTGTTAATGGAATATTCTATTTCCAGCTTGTCAGTGTTTTCCATAGTACTGCCTTTGACTTTCAGAAGAGTCAAGCCTCTGAGAACCCTGGAGCATTAGGCTAATGGCAGGTATGTCACACTAAGAGCTTGGATCCTGTTGAGCTAGAACCAGGATACCCGACTGAGGTTGAACTGCTTCTGCTGATACTGAAGATACAGGAAGATCGTGGCATTGTAGATGAGAATTTTTAGACTTCCTTCGAACAACCCATTGCAAACCTGTCCTGCCCACGCCGGGTGGCTCGGTGGATTGGAGCGCCGACCTGCACACTGAAAGATTGCGGGTTTGCTTCCTGGTTGGGGAGTGTACGGGAGCAACTGATCAATGTTGCTCTCTCATACCGGTTTCTCTATCTCCCTCTCTTTTTCTCTGTCTCTCTAATCAATAAAAGCATATCCTTAGCCCTGGCTGGTGTAGCTCAGTGGATTGAGGGCTGGCCTGCAAACCAAGGGGTCGCAGGTTCGAGTCCCGGTCAGGGCACATGCCTGGGCTGTGGGCCAGGCTCCCTGTTGGGGGTGTGTGAGAGGCAACCACACATTGATGTTTCTCTCCCTCTTTCTCCCACCCTTCCCCTCTCTAAAAATAAGTAAATAAAATCTTTAAAAAAACAAAACATATCCTTAGGTGAGGATTAAAAAACATATATCCTCTTGTACCTGTAGAATCACAGATTCAACATAACTGATAACGTTCAAGAAGTTTTAGTCCTGTACAGTGATGTGCTAGTAATATTTAGTAAGTTTTCTAGGCAAAGAATGTGTCCAGGGGAATGGGAGGGCGTGTGGGGAGGGGCACACGGGAACCTGATTTACAGCACTTGCCAATGTGTATGATGTAAATGCCCTCATCTTGGCCAATTGCAAGTTACCAAAGTGACATCACTGAAGGCAGAGTTGGGCAGAGATGTATGTGCAGAGCCCTGCTGTCACTGCAGTGTGCTGGTGGTCCTATGTCAGGTGTACATAGAGCACTGAAGCTACCGCTGTCACCAAGTGGGACTTCTCCCACCTTGTGATAGATGCTCTAAATGCAAAACCAGTACGTGCCTTCTTCTCTGAGAAGTGTGGTTTTTAAAATCCTAAAGATGTCATTATTTAAAAGAAGATTTCCTGTGATACTACTTTTGTTGTAATATCACCCAATCTCTTGTATGTTCTGATTGCTATAAACAGAAAATAAAATGTTTATGGGTTAACAACTGATTCTTAGGAGCAGTAAGCACAACCTTCAGGAAAGAAAAATATTTTGGAGGCTTGTTTTATTCTAGATTTTAGGGGGGGCTTTTGGGGGTTTTTTGCGGGGGTTGGTGTTTAAAGGACTGATAACACCGAGAAATACTATTTACCATTCAGTAAAACGTGTGGCTGGAAACAAACAGAACAACAGTTCCAGAATGTCTCCAGAATTTGCTCTCTGTTTGTTTTGAACAGGAGAACTATTACATTAACTTGTCAGCAGTTCCTGGCCCACCTGTCTTTGCTTCCAAACCTGCATGTATCTTTGTAATCCCGGAACACACATATCTCAAGTCTTCAATTTCTCTGTAAAAGACTTTAGAAAATGAAAAAAAGGCATTAACTTCTTCAATGCCAGAATTCCCAAATGGCTTGAGTTCCTGCCCATAAAAAATCTTTGGTAAGGACTGTAATACCTATACTTTTACATTTACTTATGTATTTAAAAGACAAAATGATTCAGCAACTTGCCAAAAACCTCCCCTGAACCTTAGGAGAGAAGGTAAATCATTCTTAAGACATAGTCATTCCAACTGACATAGTCATTCCAATCACAGTGTGGTTAATGCTCATTCTAAATAACTGATAATGTTCATAGCACTTACATTGCCATTTACATTGAACTTTCACGTGCGTGTCCTTCCCACTACACAATACTGAATAACACCAGAAACAAAACGTCATCCAGTCTCAGAACCTCTACCAATTCATATGCATTTACTCAATAAATAGGTGAAAGGTGGTTTCTGTGGTGAGGCATTATGGAGTCTGTCAAGACCAATTAAACCAACCCATTAGTATTCTACCAGTGAGAGAGAATTCAAGCTCAAACAGGTCATCACCATGGCCCTAATAAAGTCATTAGGTTTGGTTGGTTGGCTGGTTGGTTTTCTTTTGGGCTAGTTATTTAAATGAAAGTGATAATCAGTTCATGAACACATCTCTAAATCAATGAATTTTATATACTGCACATCTAAGGTCATACTGAAGGTTTATTTCTTTGCTGAATTTCTCCCTGACTGTAACAGTTAATGGCAATGTGACTCAATCATCTCAACTGCTGAGTTAGCACTGCTATTCTGTGTTGCTTTTGGCCAGTGAATTAGAATCATTGCCTGGTTCTGACGTGACTCACGTGACTGTCACTGACAGTTTAACAGCACAGAGGAGGACGGGAAGGAGGAGGAAGAAGCAGACTTTAATCAGCACACCAAGATCACAATCTGCACGAGGACAAAATGGAACACACAGGGGCCTCCTGATCTTTTACGTATCACATTTGGATTCCCTGATATTAAAAATAAATTACAATAGAAAATGAGCCATGGATGATGTTCTGAAGCTTCACAGTAAGGCTTTCTGCAAATCTTACACTCAGACTCCAGCTCAGTTCTCCCAGCGGTAGGTACTAGAAAATAGCTGAGGTGCCTTTGACATGTAGAGTTGTAAGCTCCCTGTAAGGATGAAACAAGTCACTGGGGGTGGGGGAGGCGGTCTTAAACTGCTTCCTGTGGGGGCTGATGAAGGAGCTCCCTGACTTAAAATACATTGTTACCAATAAACTTGAAATTTCATACACAGTGAAGCAGTGGCTTTCTTTGGTGGCAAGGGATATTTCGACAGCTTAGGGGTTCCTCTGGGACATCTTTCTCCTCCATATCTTTAGCAGATGTTAGGAAGTGAAGAGTTGTTTAAAGGAATGAAGAGAAATCTGCCCGTTATCAAGATCTCACAACCCCCAAACAGGAGATTTTCCAAGACAAATCCTTTCCCTCAAATTGAAGGCACGGCCCACCCTGGGCCACCGCCAGGGTGTGTAGGTGTGGATGGGATTGCCAAACACTGGGAGAGCCAGATCTGGAGCCATGATTCTGTATTCTCTTCCGTGTGCCTTTATAAATGGAAACCAGAGTGAGAAGCGTGGTTTGTCCGTGGAACCACCAGGTGACAGGATGCAGTGAGAAGGAAAGAGCATCTACATCCTCTGGAAGGCGGGTGCAAATGTGCCATCTCAGTTTATAGGGGACTTTCTTAAACATGTAAGCCCAATAATTAAGAAGGAAAAAAGAAAACTGCTTACTTCCAATCGTGGAGATGGATGGCCTTTTTACTGTGATTTGGTGACCTTTTTGAAACTACTGGAAGCCGATTTATAAACTTTCTAGGAGAGAGTGGGATAATTGTTAAGTGACACGGGGTAAGAGACAAGGAGATCTTAATAAAAATGAAGTATTTCATCGGGGAAGACCAAGGAAAAAGCGTCAGCAGGTATGTGGAAATACAGGTGTAAATTGGGTGTTTCCACCAGGGGCTCATCCGTTTCTCTAAGGACGTGGCACCAATTCTTGTTCACAAGGTAATTGTGTGGAACCATGCGAAATTGCTGATACTCAACCATCTCTGACCAACAAAAATAGTCATGGCTTGTGGTTCAACCTAATAAAACTAGAAACTATTAGAACCAAGGTAAGTTTGTAAAATATGCAAAACACTAAATTGTGGCTTACTGATAGTAAAAGTGCTAGAAACACAATAGTCCAAAATTATTTTTTAAAAACCCCTATAGTCAACTCCTCAACCTCAAATAATCTGTGGACTTTTAATCCAAAAGACTCTGCAAATGCCCATGATCACAAAACTGCAGGTTTGCAAGGTTTTATTTCTTTTGGAGGGGAAGAAAGCCTAGTTGCTAAGCAGGCATTTTCTATTAGCCCCAAAGGAATTTAACACCAAGCTGTGTTTTTCACTTTAAAGGAGAAAGTGGAAGATTCTAACTGCAGTAAAGATTAAGGACGGTCACGGTCACGTGCTGGTATGAGTCTTTCTGTACTGATGGCGCAAAGCCTGCTCAGCTTGGAGTCTCCCACCGACAATGTGACCTTGACCTGTGACGCCATCCTCAGGTCTCCGGCCGCTGGGCGTCAGGAGAGCCCCCGGGTGTCTGCCAGCGTGTTGGGCGTGTCTGCGCCAGCCATTCACTGGCCCACCCGCCCCGGGCGGGAGGGGGCCTCTGTCTGAATAGAACCGTCTCTGCTGCCTCCCCTCATTCCTGGTTTCTGGGTCATCTGCGATCAGCATTCTGTGTTTGCTGACATCTTAAAAGGCCATGGAAAGTAGTAAAGAGTACTTTCTGATTGTAAACATAGGAGGAAGGCAGGTTTAGTATTTGAAAGGAATGTTAAATAAAAATATATTTTTCTCTATATAGTGAATTTAAGAATAATCTGATGGTGTAAAGGGAGGGAAACTGTCTTTATAGCACTTTTATGGGGTAAAAAGCAAAAGTAAATGTATCAAATTTTCCCAAAAGTATAGCGCAGCATGGAAACAAACCAGTTCCTCAGAACAGTTTCTGACAAGCATAAGGTACTTGACGGTGACCGGGTCCTCACGCACAGTCCTCCTTGTGGCACTTCTCCAGCAGCAGAGGCACTCCTGCAGTAGACCTTCCCATTCAAGAAGGGAAAACGGGAGGCACGTGGAACTCACTGCCCGGAACCATTCCGAAATCCAACAGGACACATGTTGCCAGCTCCTGGATCAGAGCTTAGTGCTCATACCTGGGAATGAGGCCCCACAGTTCTTGATTCTGCCTTCTGGGCCTTTGCCCATATTTTCTTGAATTGTAGAGTCATACTTCCTTGCATATAAGAAATGGTTGGTAATGCAGCTGAAAAAATTTCTCAGCCTGCCTCCTGCTCTTATTGGTTCAAGGCCCCAGAATATTTGTAATGCCTCTGTATCTCTTTCCATTCAAGCCAGCAGTGTTCCTCTTGGTACAATTTTTGTAAATGTTTTACGGGTTTCTTATGAATCTTACTGAGATTCAATCAGTTAGACAACACTCACAACTCTTGTCACAAAAAGTTCTTCTCTTCCTTGGGCTTCTTAATCAGGCTGCTGGGGGAAATGACTGTAAAATCCCTAGAAGACCTACTGTGTAACGGAGAGGATCTGTGAGGCCCAGGCTTAGAATCCTTAAAGGGACTTTTGTCTGTCGGAGGCACCACCTGAGAGCATTGTGAGGTTTGGTCAAAAGTCTTTGGTCATATGCTGAGCTGCATTTTTACACCACACCCTCCTGACAGCACCCTGTATTTGAACTCTGTCCAGAGGCCATGTCCTCATTTTTACCAACATTTGCCATCTGGAAAAGCTGGAAATGAAAAACAGTTGTATTCCTCAAACAACAAGCCCTTGTCACTTAAGAGTAGTTCTTCAGCTTTTCTCTCTTTCCACGTTTACAAAACGATCCAAACAACAGTTTGAATACTTTGCCCTGAAATCTGAGCTACAACATTCAGTTCATCATGTGTATTTCCTAGTTTTCACGTAGCGGAGAGCAACCGTGTAGCTAAACTTTCACCACCACCTAACAAGGGCCCCCACCTCTCCAGTTTCCAGTAACATTTTTTTACTGTTATTCAAGGCCACACCACAGCTTGTTACAGGGCCGTCGAGTTTCCGTTGATAATGTCGTTGAGACCACTCCACCTTTCATTAACAGTCCTCTTTCAGCTCCCACCCAGAGCCACCATGTGTGATTTAGATTATTGTTTACAGCACCTCTTTTAGGTACCTCAATCTAGTCCAAGTGTCTACTACTGCGTGACAAATCGCTCAAAAACTTAATTATTTAAAACAATAATATTGATTATGCAACTCAGTAGTGGAAAGGAAAAATTAAAAACGTCAAAGGACCTGAATAGACATTTCTCGAAATAAGACAAATGGTCAAAGGGCACATGAAAAAGTGCTCCCTTTCCCTAATCATCAGGAAAACACAAATCAAAACCACAATGATATACCACCTCACCCCTCTCAAAATGTCTGTTATCCAAAGGACAAAGAATAGAAAATGATGAGGATGCAGCAAACAGGGAACTTCGTACACCGCTGGTGAGAATGTAAATCGGTACATCCATTATGGAAAACGGTATGGAGGTTCCTTTAAAATTTGAAGTAGAGGATGAAATTAGTATCATAAAGAGGCATCTGCACTCCTGTGTTTATTACAGTATTATTCACAATAGCCAAGATATGGGAACAAAATTCAGGTCAGATGATAAAGATTTTATGTAGATGATAGATAGATGGATGGATGGATGGGTAGATATTCTGGCCTTTGAAAGAAGGAGGGCCTACCGTTTGCAATGACATGGATGAACCTAGAGGACATTATACTAATGGGGAAAGCCAAATATAGAAAGAAAAATAATGCATGATCTCATATGTGGAAACTAAAAATGCTGAATACATAGATGCAGAGAATAGAATGTTTACCAGATGAAGGAAATCGGAAAATGTTGGTGAAAGGGTCCAAAGCTGCAGTCGTGTTGGATGAATAAGTCTAGGGACCTAATGCGCTGCATGATGACTATAGTTACTTTATTGAATACTGGAAATTTGCTAAGAAATATTTCAGGTGCTCTGACCATTTTTAAAAAAGACAACAAGGCCCTGGCTGGTGTAGCTCAGTGGATTGAGCACAGGCCTGCGAACCAGAGGATCACGGTTCGATTCCCAGTCAGGGCACATGCCTGGGTTGCAGGCCGGTTCCCTGCAGGCCAACTCCCAGCAGGGGATGCACAAAAGGCAACCATACATTGATATTTCTCTCCCTCTCTCCTTCCCCTCTAAAGGTAAATAAATAAAATCTTAAAAAAATTAATTGGAAGACTCTTCCTTAAAAAAAAAGACAACAATATGATAGATGGCCATATTAATTAGCTTGACTTTAATAGTCATTACACTATATGTATCAAAACCCAGTCATACACCTCAAATACATACAATTTCTATTAAATAAACAAACAATAACATTGTTTTTAGCTTGACAGTAATTTAAGCAGTGGGGGAACACTCATTCCTCCTCCATTAGCTGGCTCTGCTCAGTGGTAAACTTACTGGAAGCCTATTCATCATATGTAGTTAACACTGGTAGTCAACACTAGCTGACAGCATGGACTCCATGGCTGGGCTGTTGCCTGGAACACAGTCACGTAGCACTCTGGGATTTCTTCCAAAATGGTGGTTCTCACCATTTATCACTCATTCTGAGGATAAGACTCTCAAGAAAGTCAGGTGGAAAATGCATCACCTTTGCTGGTCTAGCCTTGGAAGACATTCAGCATAACTTTTGCTGCATTTATTCATTAAAAGGTTGGAAGCAGTCCAGGTGCCCAGCAGTAGATGTGTGGATAAAAGTCTCTGGTACATTTACACAATGGAATATTACTCGGCCATTAAAAAGAAAGAAATCTTACCTTTTGTGACAGTATGGATGGACCTGGAGAGTATTATGCTAAGTAAAATAAGCCAGTCAGAGAAAAACAAATACCATGTGATTTCACTTATATGTGGAATTTAATGGACAAAATAAACGAACAAAATAGAAACAGGTTCATAGATACAGAGAACAGACTGTCAATATTTAAGGGGTGGGGTGAAAAAGGTGAAGGACTAAGCAGAAAAAAAAATCCTTGTAGACCCAAACAATAGTATGGTGGTTACCAGAGGGAAGTGGGGTGGGGGGAAGTAGAAGAAGGTAGATGGGGGGTAGCTGGTGATGGAAGGAGACTCGGCTTGGGGCGGTGAGCACACAACATGATATACAGATGATATAGAACTGTACACTTGAAACCTACATAGTGTAACTTTATTAAGCAATGTCAACCCAATAACATCAATAAAAATTTTAAATAAAATTACATTTTTAAAAAGGAGTCACTAAGAAGTAATGTCAATGAAAACAGCAAACTGAGAAACTGAAAATCCACCCCTTTGTAAAAGCAGAGTAAAAGTTGCCCCAAAAAACACAACTGTCTAAACTTTTTTTCAGAGTTTTGAAAAGTTAAACAAAGGCTTTCAACAACTGGGGAAGGACTATCAAGAAAACAACCACATCAAAGTAATACAGTGAACTTGGTGACACAAGTGTACCTCGTCCCCTCCCTCCTCCTCAGCTCAGCAGTAGCTTTGAAAATAACAGTGCAAATTTCAGGAGCTTCAGGAAGCAGAACTGTCTGGTTTTGCAAAGAATTGTCATTATTTGAACTGTTGGGTTATGGAAGAACAAATAGAAGCTTTTACCTATGTAACCTGACTCAGAATTGTGTACCTGCTGAAGCTGGTACACAGGCAGTGTTTGTTGAAATATTAACAGGAGAATGTTTCAGTTGCTGCTAGCTGTGGGGAAAACAATGTATCAGTGGAAAAGCTAAGGAGAAGAGACTAGGGACTGCAATGTTGCTGAAGGCTTTGAAAAGCTCTTGACATATTTCTGGAAACCTAGAGGGACACACACATGGACAAGGCTGTGTGAATGCTCCAGAAGATCCAAAAGGGTCCTAGGTGTCACCTCTGGCTGCTCTGGAGGCTCTGTCCTTGAAGCGTAAAGTGAAGGCTAAGGCACAATTGTAAGCCTCCTGTTGAGTGCTGATGGTGTGCCTCAACATACACACAAAGCCCCTCAGCAAAGGCTGATGTTTTATGGCTCCAGTCATTTAAGGAAATCACAGTGTAATTATTAGCTGACCATTAAGCCAACTAAACAGAAACTGAAATTGTCTCACACAAGAAAGAATGCAGCTTTGTAGAATTTGTTCAGAAAAGTCACTAAACAAACAACAACAGACCTTAAGGAAAGAGAGAGAATTTGACTTCCAGACTTGCCACAGTTTAATATTCAATATAGCCAATTTTCAAAAATCTAGTTATGAGGCACACTAAGAAACCACAAAGAATGGCTTCTGTCCAGGGGAAAAGTAATCAGTAGAACGTGTTCAGAAAAGCTCAAACATTGGACTTTCTAGAAAAACTTCAAATCAGCCATTTTCATATGTTCAAGGGGAGTCCATCTAAAAAAATCTAAAGAAAAGCATGAGGAGAATGCCTCAAAAATAGAGCCTATCAATAGCTTAAAATCATAAAAAATTAAACAAATGGAAATTCTAAAGTTAAAAAGTACAATAGCTTTCATGAAAAATTCACTCAGAAGGCTCAGCAATAGATTCAATCTAGTAAAAGAATGATTCAGAAAGATTTAATAGAAATCAGTAATAGAAAGAAACAAGAGAACATCACAAATATGTGAAAATTAACACACTTATATAAAACCAAAGGATCAAAGGTGGAATTGTAGGGAGATAGAAGATGCTCTGAGACAGACAGAAGTACAACCACAATACACAGAACTGTTGGGATGCAACAGAAGCAGTGAATAGTAACAGGGAAGCACACACTATACATTGCTACGACAAAAAAGATCTCAAGGGAGTAACTTAACCTTCTACCCTAAGAAACTAGAAAAATAATAGAAAACTAAACCTAAAGCAGGCAGAAGAAAGGAAATATTGAAGATTTGTGCAAGAATTAATAAAATAAATAATAGAAATACAATAGAACAAAACTAAAATTTGGTTCTTTGGGGGGGAAATTCCATAAAACTGACAAAATTCTAGGTAAATCAAGGAAAAAAAGGAAGACTCAAATTACTGAGTTCAGAAATGAGATAGAGGATATTACTACTGACCTGACAGAAATTAAAAGGATTGTGGAGAAATAATATAGACAATGTTATGCCAACTAGTTAGATAACTAGGTGAAATGGCTAAAGTCCTAGACACACACAAACAACCAAAACTGATTCAGGAAGAAGTAGAAAGCATAAACAGGCCTATAACAAGTAAAGAGATGGAATTAATCATCAAAAAGTTTCCAACAAAGAAGCCGAAGACTAGATGGCTTCACTGATGCATGGTCCCAGTTTTTAAAGAATTAGCACTAGTCCTTCTCAAGCTCTTCCAAAACACAGAAGAAAGGGAAATGCTTCCTGTCTTACTCTCTGAAGGTAGCATTACCTTAAAAACAAGACCCAATAAAGATATTATAAAAAGAAAAAAACTATAGACCATATCTTTTATAAATATAGATGCAAAAATACTCAACAAAATACTTTCAAACCCAATGCAGCAGCATATAAAAGGATTATACATCATGACCAAGTTGTGTTTATCCTAGTAATAGAATATTGATTCAAAATATGAAAATAATGTATTGCACCATATTAATAAAATAAAGGACACAAAACATGATCATTTCAATAGAGACAGGAAGAGCATTAGGATGTATTTCCAAAGAAAATTAAATCAGCATTACTAAGAGATATCTGCACCCCATGTTCATTGCAGTGTTATTCATAATAGCTGGGATGTGGAAACAATATGTCTCTCAACAGGTGAATGGATAAAGACAATGTGACATACATACACATACACACAATGGAATATTATTTAGCCTTGAAAACAGGGGAAATAGTGCCATTTGCAACAACATGAATGAACCCTGAGGACATTATACTAAATGAAATAAGCCACAATACAAAAAAAACAAATATGGCATGATCTCAATCTTAGTATTTAAAATCTAAAACTGTTGAACTCATAGAAACAGAGACTGGAATGGTGGTAGAGGTGGGGGGAATGAGGAGATGTTCATCAAAGTATACAGAATTTCAGTTATGCAAATGAATGAGCTCTAGACTTATAATGTACAATGATGTGGATCCTGGCCAGCAGGATCCGTGTGTTGTGGCCGCAAGACAAATACACACGGACTATAGAAATCCTGTGAAGAAAAGGCACGACTGCTCTCTGAGAGAGAGAGACACAGAGAGAGAGAGAGAGAGAGAGAGAGAGAGCTGGCCCCTGCCTGGACAGGGGTACATTACATTGAGGATGGTCCTCATTTACTATGCACAGGTTCACTGTACGTGATTACCTTTTACAGACAACAAAGGAAAGAATGTTCCTAATTACTTCAAGGAGAAGGATGTCACAGATCCCGGGGGAAAGTGGTTGAACTGGTTACACTCCATACCGCGGAGGTTTAGCACAGACTTTAGGAAGTTACAGTAAGCACTTTCTGCCTCAATTCAGGGTGAGGGAGTTTTAGCAAAAGCAAGTCTCATACCATTGGGTACAAGGCTGGCCTGATTCCCCATGGGAGAACCTATCTGTGAGCGTGGCTCTTGTGTGCCAACTTGCTCCCCACTGGTTTTCCAAGTGGAGGCTGACCTACATTCCCACGTCATGCAAAACAACTCCCTATAGTACAGCAAGGTGGTTACAGTTTACATACTGTACAGTTTAATACTGTATTGTATACTTGGAACTTGATAAGATGGTAGATTTAAGTGTTCCTATCACACATGTGTGCATGTAACAACTATGTGAGGTGATGGATATGTCCATTAGCTTGATCATGTGATTATTTCACAATGCATACTTACATCCAAACATCAAGTTGTACACCTCAAATATATACAAATCCAATGTGCCAATTACACCCCTGAAAAGCTGAAAAATATTCTTTCCACCTCCATTGTTTCCATCCTGATGAAAGTCACCATCATTTTCACCTGATTTACTGCAATAGACTTCTAAATTTCTCTTTCCCTCTTTCAACCTAATCTCAACAGAGAATTCTAGTGATTCTATTAAAAGGCAAGTCACGCCACACCATTTATCCGGTAAAAATCCTCCAAGGAGTTCAATCTCACTTTAAGCAAAAGGCAAAATAAACAAAGTTACAATAACACTATATGATCTGCCTCTGTCCTTCACCCCCAACATGTTTGCCTCCTCTTCTACTACTTTCCTTGCTCATTCTGTTCCCGCCATTCTGACACATCACTGATTTTTTTTTTAACACACCAGGCACATTTCTGTCTTAGAGCCTGTACCCAGATGTTCCTTTCGCTTTGAATGTTTTCCTCTGGTATCTCTACATGGCTCCCTTTCTCACTTCCTTCGAGCCTGTACTCACATGTCGCCTTTGGGTGAGATCTTCCTTGACCACCTTATATAAAACTCCAAGTCCTTCTCTCTCAGCTTAAAGAAAATTTGGTGCTTTGGTGATTGGGGACAGCTTTTACAAAGTAAATAGTAAAAAATGTTAAAAATGTAAACTATAATTGTTAGATTTTTTTTCTTCATGAAGGACATGTTAGGTTTGGCTCCACTCAGCATCTTAACTGATTGGGTCTTAAATTTGTACTACCTCATTTTGCTGACCCATGGATGCAGAGATGACCCTAATAAATTCTTATGTGCTTGAAAAAATTTCCCAGCCTTGGAAAGCTTTGAGAAAGAATAGATGTTTAACAGCAAAGTGGGACTTTCATTGGAATTTGCTAATGCAATGAGAAGTGTGGCCCAATGGGAGACCAAGAATTCCCATGACACATACACTGGTGAAAGTTAAGCTGTTACTTCCTAACAAAAAGGGCATAAATTGATCAAGAGTTGATTTTTTTGAACTCTGTGTAGCTATTTTATTTTTTAACAATATATGCTTTCCTTTATTTGTATCTTCATCAATATCTTCTAGTTCTCTTTTTAAGCACATATTTTTTTATTATGCTATCACAGTTGAATTCCTCCCCTTTTGCCCCCTCCACCCAGTATGCCCCATTCCCTCAGGCAATCTCCCCATCATTGTTTATGTCCATGGGTCATGCATGTAAGTTCTTTGGCTATTCCACTCCCTATACTGTGTTTACATCCCCGTTGCTATTGTGTAACTACCTATTTGTACTTCTTAATCTCCTCACCTCTTCACCCATTTCCCCATATCCCCATCCATCTGGCAACCCTTAAAACACTCTCCATATCCATGATTCTGTCTCTGTTCCTGTTTACTCAGTTTGTTATTTAGATTCAATTTTTGATAGGTATGTATTTCTTGGCACTTTATTGTTCATAGTTGTGATCTTCTTTTTCTTAAATAAGTCCTTTAAACATTTCATATAATAATGGTTTGGTAATGGTGAACTCCTTTAGTTTTTTTCTTGTCTGGGAAGCTCTTTATCTGCCCTTCAATTCCAAATGGTAGCTTTGCTGGGTAGAACCATCTTGGTTGTAGGTCCCTGCTTTTCATGACTTTGAATATATGCTGCCAATCCTTCTGACCTGCATTTTTTTTGAGAAATCAGCTGACAGTCTTATGGGAATTCCCCTGTTGGTAGCTAACTTGTTTTCTCTTTCTGCTTTTAAGATTCTCTCTTTACCTTTAAGCTTTGGCATTTTAATGATGATGTGTCTTGGAGTGAGCCTCTTTGTATCCACCTTGTTTAGGACTCTGTGCTTCCTGGACTTGCATGTCTATTTTCTTCACCAAATTTAGGAAGTGTTCTTTCATTATTTTTTCAAATATATTTCCAATTTCTTGCTCTTTTCTTCTCCTTCTGGCACCCTTATGATGTGAATGGTGGAATGCTTGGAGTTGTCCCAGAGGCTGCTTATACTGTCCTCAGGGTTTTTTTTTTTTAATCTTTTTTGTTCTTGTTCTGATTGTTGTTTTTTTCTTCTTTCTGTACTAAATCATTGATTTCATTCTCAGCTTCATCCACCCTACTATTATTTCCTATAAGTTGTTCTTTATTTCATTTAGTGTACCTGTCATTTCTGACTGGATCTGTTCTATGCTGCTGAGGTCCTACTAAGTTCCTTGAGCATTCTTATAACCACTGTTTTGAACTCTGCATCTGATAGATTGCTGTTCTCCACTTCATTTAGCTCTTTTTCTGAAGTTTTGATCTGTTCTTTGATTTGGGCCATGTTTCTTTATCTCCCCTTTTTAGCAGCCTCCTTGTGTTTGTTTCTATGTATTAGGTAGAGTTGCTATGACTCCCCATCTTGATGGTGCAACCTAATGTAGTAGGTGTCCTGTGGGGTTCAGTGGCACAGCTTCCCCTATCACCTAAACTGGGTACTTAAGGTTCACTGTTAATTTGAGTTGAGTACACCCTCCTCTTGTAGTTGAGCCTTGATTGCTGTTGGCAGGTCAATGTGAGGGGTTTACCCAGGTCAGTCAGCTGTAAGAACTGGGTGTGACCACTGACCACCAACCTCCCCCCTCCACGGAGGATCAGCTGTGCTGGGGCAAGGTGGTGGTCCCTGATATGATCTATAGCTGTCCCCTGGGTGCACAGGCTCTGGAGTTTCCTGGATGTTGCAGGTCAAGGTCAGCCCCAACCTGTGTTCTGCACAGGGCCACCCTGCATGAGCTATGAAGCAATATGAGATGGCTTCCACTTGTGCTGGGCTTGGAGATTCCTAGGCAAAGCTAAACTATGAATCTAGGCTGGCTGCTGCTAGTGTCGGTGTCAGGCCACTTAGCAAAATGTACCGGGTCTGGATACTCGATGAGGCAAGCTGTTGCTTGTTTGAGAGGATCTAGGAGGTTGTTAAGTACAAGCCAAAATTACACATTCTTATGAAAAAGTCACAGTTAACATTTTGGGTGGGCCAGTAAATTGGGTTTGACGTAGTCTCAAGGGATCTCCAGGGTGGGGCAAACAGTGTTAGCCGGGTTGGTAGAGTCTCTGTTATGGCACCTGCCTGCAGGCTCTGTGGCTCTTTGGGGAGATGGCTCAGCAAACAGACAATAGCTTTTGCCCACCTTTCTGTCTGGGAGAAAGCTGTCCCCCAGCTTCCACCTTGATCCCAGACATTTCAGTTCCTGCCTGTATGCCACTGGTGCCTTTCATCCTGCTACCCCAGTGCAGGAGCTCAGAGGGAATGAGTCTGAGTAAGTCTGTATATGAGTGCTTCACTGTTTCTTCCACTGACTCAATCCCTGCTGGTGTTTGCAGGCAGAAGTTACAGGGACTTAATCTTTTCAGCACTGGAACCCTGGGCTGAGGGCCTGGTTGAGTCTGGACTCCTCATTCCCAAGACATCCCTCCCAAATTTTTCCCATCACATGTGGATGTGGGACCAGCCTGTTCCATGTTTCCACCCCTCCTATCAGTCTGGATGAATGGTTTCTTTAATTCTGTTGTTGCAGACTTCCAGTCAACTCAATTTCTGATGGTTGTAAGTGATGGTTGCTTTGTATTTTAGTTGTGGTTTTGATAGGTTGTGTGAGGAAAGTGAGCCACATTTACCTACACTGCCATCTTGACTGGAAGTCCTTAGGAATTGCCTTTTGAAAACAAATATATTCCAGCCCTGACTGGTGTGGCTTAGTTGGTTGGACATCATCCCACAGAGTGAAAGGTCTCTGGTTCTATCCCTGGACAGGGCACATTCCTGGGTTGTGAGTTTGGTCCCCGTTTGGTTGTACATATGAGAAGTAACTAATGATTTTTCCCTCTCACATTGATATTTTCTCTTTCTCTTTCTTCCTCCCCCAATCTCTAAAAATAAATGAATAAATAAATAAATAAATAAAATCTTTAAAAAAAAGATATCTCCACATATTAATAGCTAAAAAGACCTGTTTGCAACCAAGTCACTCCCCTTCCTGTCCTTTCCCTCTTTCTCCCTGCAAAGATTTGATCAACAGTTAGCTGGTGCTTTCAAAACAAAAATAATCAGTGACTGCATGAGCCTAGAAAACCTGTATATTGAAAATAGTGCGGCAATCATTTGCCTTTCATTGTATGAAAAGAGGAACAGTGAAGGCCAAACTTTGCATGGAGACTGAGAATAAGGTTAGGCCTAAGGCCAACTGAGAGAAAAAATTGTGCTGTGAAGAGCTTCTTTTATAGGAATGAATTCTGAAGCAATAACTTCTCAGTTGTTCCCCTCAATTGTATGATATGATAAAGACATGTTATGCTTAGAAGACAGTATCTACTTGTTAGAGGAAAGAAGAGCCCAGAATTACCAAAGACAGGAGTTCTTGAAAGTGCTTTTGAGTGAAGTATTATTGAGTGGAGGTGGTGGGACCTTCACACAACAGTTACCTGAAAAGGAAAAAAGTGAGGCAGGAGGGGAAGGAGAAGGAAGGGCAAGGATTCAGGGCTGAGAGAAAAATAATGACTTGCTCAAGGTTAATTATGTGCCATAAATAGATAAGTAAATAAATATTAAGTCTAAAGTGTTTTTTTCCTTATCCTTACTATCTTATCTTTTCTTTTTGCTACTGGATTTTATCATTGCTGGGCCTAGAGGAAGTGATGGGAATTGAAAGACTGGCTTATTCCTCAGAACCTCCAGGCAGGCCATGGAGGCAATGCAGTGTGGGCTCAGCCACAACCTACTGAAAGGAGACTGAGGGAGTCAGGAGAGAGAAGAGGTCTGAGTTTTGCCAGGAAGTGTGTCTTTGCAGATAGATAAAGAGGAGTTTTAGAGAGTGTTCCTCTATGTTGTGAGGTACAATTGCCCTTTGCCGCTGCCCTCTCTTTCTCTCAAAATTTTTTTTTCAAAGAAGATGAACATTCTCCTTGAGGCTTTTGGAATTGGACAAAGTCACCATGGCCTTAAAGTACATTTAGTGGTAAAAGACAATGGAACTTAGTTCTTCTGAGCCCATGGCTAGCCACTAAAGAATTACCCCTTGGACAGCATAAAGAAGCCAGAACAGCCCATACCATAACTCCACCTGGCATCTACGGAAGGGGTCCACTAAGTGAACCTGTGAGCAAAGCTGGATGCCAGACACCTCCAAGTCTCACAACCTGATTGCATGTGGGGTGGGGATGGACAGGGCTTGATGAACCCAGAAGCAGTGTTAAACATTGATCAAATATGGAGAAAATGCTCCAAAATGAGTTATTTGTGAATACGTGTATAGGTATGTCATAACATAGGAAAGCTCTACAAAGGGACATGAAACTATCATAAGAGTCAACACTTAGGTACTCTTAACTATGTGCCTGGCACTGTTCTTGTCACTTTATAGAATTAAATCATTTAATTATCAAAGCAGCTCACCGAGGTGCATCACTAACCCTACAACTTGATGAGGAAGATAATTGTAAGTAAATGTTAAGTAAGTGCTGATATCTCACAGCCAGTAATTAGCAGAGCTGGGTTTTGAACATCCAGTAGCAACGCTCTTAATCACAGTTATTGAACAAGAAAGGAAAGTTGATGGACAGGCTGTGGGCCAGGGGCATGAATGCAATATTCTACCTTTACTTATACCCTTTGTTTTGTTTGAATTTTTATAATGAGAATGTATCCATCCTTTTACTTGTGTAATAATAATATATATATAAACCCCAATCACTAAAAAGCGATGCAAAAAAACAAAACACTAAACCTGACTTAGAAATGAGCAAAGGGCTTGAACTGACATTCCTTTGAAGAAGTTTTACAAATAACTAGTGAGTACATGAAAAGTGCTCAACACTTTAAAAAATGCAAATCAAAACCACAGTTATCCCCATTAGCATGGCTACTACCAAAAAACCAAACAAACAAGGAAATAATGAGTGTCGGCAAGGACATGGAGAAATTAGAACACTGTGCACAGGCGATGGAGTGAAAATGATGTGGCAGTTCCTCAAAGAGTCAGAAATGGAATTATACGATCCAGCAGTTCCATCTCTGGGTATATACCCAAAAGAACTGAAAGCAGGGTCTTGGGGAGAGTTCTACATCTATGTTTATAGCAGCATTATTCACATTAGCCAGGAGAGGGAAGCGACTCAAGCGTTCACTGATGGTCGAATGGCTAAACAAAACCTGGCATATGCATACAGTGCAGCATTATTCAGACTAAAAAAAAGGAACGAAATTTTCTCCCATGCTACAACATTGAGGAGCCCTTGGGGGTATTATGCTAAGTGAAATAAGCCAGGCACAAAAGGACAAATACTGTATGATTCCACTTTTATGAGGCAACTAGTGTAGTCAAATTCATAGAGAGAGAAAGGAAAATGGTGGGCACCAGGGGCTGCAGGGAATAGGGTGGGGAGTTATTGTTTAATGGGTACAGAGTTTCAGTGACACAAGGTACAAAGAGTTCTGTGAGTGGGTGGTGGAGAGGGTTGCCCAATAATATGAATGTACTTAATGCCACTGACTGTACACTTAACAAGAGTTAAGATGGTAAATTTTATGCTATGTGTATCTCAACACATTTAAGCAAAACTGTGCAAAAGTATGCAGGAGTGGTGAGGGAGGTTTTAGGAGGTGAGCAGAGCATCTATCTAGGGCCCTAGGAACACCTCATAGCTTATGCCTCGGCCCTTTGGAGAGAACCTCCCCGTCACCCAGAGCTGTCTCCCTAAGGGTTTCTGAGGGGCTTGGGGAAAAGAGCAGAGATGCTTCAATGCCCTGGGAAGCAGAGTGCGGGACATAGCCAAGAGGAAAACAATAATCCCCACCAGTCCCCTGAGGCTATAACCCACCATGAGCTTTTTCTATTAATTCTTGTCCCAGCTCAGGAATCAACTTTCCCCCACCAAAACTAATTTATTGAAAACGCTATTTTTGCCCATTGAATTATCTTATAAATTTTGTTTGAAAATCAGATGACCTCATATATATGGCTATATTTTTAGTTTATTTGTCTGTGCTTATGACAATGCCATTTGGCCCTTGATTGACAAATCAGATAATTTAGGTCTTCCAGTTTTGTTCTTTTTCAAGATTGTTCTGGTTCCCTTCAGTCCTTTGCATTTTCATACAACTTTTAGAATCAGCTTGTCAATTTCTATTTTAAAAGTCTGTTTGCAATATGATTGTGATTATATTGAATCTATGGATACATTTTGGGGGAATGACATCTTGACAACATCGATCCTTCCAATCTGTAAATGTGGAGGAATGCCTCTCTATTTATCCAGGTTTTATTTAATTTCAATAATATTTAGTAGTTTTTCCCTGGCTGGTGTGGCACAGTAGATTGAGTGCCAGCCTGTGAACCAGGGGGTCACTGGTTCAATTCCCAGTCCGGGCACATGCCTGGGTTGTGGGCCAGGTCCCCAGATAGGGGCAGATAAGAGGCAACCACACATTGATGTTTCTCTCCCTCCCTTCCCCTCTATCTGATAAATAAATAAATAAATAAATAAAGCAGTTTAAGTGCAGACATAGCTCTCACACACATTTTTTACGTTTCTTGCTAAATCTTTCCTGTTATTTTAAGCTATTGTCAATGGACTTTCTTTTTTCTATTTTCTTTTCTGATTGTTTGCTGCTGGTACATAGGAATAAAAGAAATACAAGTATGTTTATATTTTGACTTTATATCTTTGTACCTCATTGTAATAAGATTCTCCAGAGAGACAGAATCAATAAGAGGTGTATATAAATACTGGAGACTTTTATTTTAGAAATGGGCTCCCATGATGATGGAGGCTGGCGAATCCCAAATCTTCAGGCTGGGCTGTCAAGGCAGAGACCCAGAGAAGAGCTGACATTTTAGTTCACGTCTGAAGGCCGTCTACTGACAGTGTTTTTGTATGTTCTATTCAGGCCTTCAGGTGGTTGCATGAAGCCCACCCATACCATGGAGGGCAATCTCAAAATCACTGATTTAAATGTTAGTTTTATCCCCAAACATCCTTACACAAATATCCAGAATATTTTTTGCTAAATATCTGGGTACAGATGTATGTGTCTGTACACCCCAATTGACACATGAAGTTAACCATCTTATTTGTTAAATAAACTTGTTAATTAATTAAATTTACCTGCAAATAAAGATAACAAAGATATTTATATATCTTCCTTTCAAAGTTTTATGCTCCCCCCCCCTGCCCCCTTGCTTTACTGCCCTGGAGAGGAACTCCAGAGCCATGTTGTAAGAAGAATAGGCATCGTTGCCTTATTCCCAACCTTGGGTAGAAAGTATTCAAGATGTAACTATTATGTATAATGTAAGCTGTTTGTTTTTCATAGCACTACACAGGAAAAAGTCTTCTGTGTTCTGTCTACTTATAGAATACTCTCGATACTTCACCTTTGACACTTCTGGTCACCAAATGTATGTAGCTTTCTCTTCACAAATTCACTTCTCACTAAGCAAATATTTGATTTTCAGCACCAGCTGGGTGTCCTATAATTTAACTCAATTCTGACACTATCTGTGTAGAGGTTTCCACGTAGTATCAGTCGCACAAGACTGCTCCCACCTCAGGTGCCAAGTGCCAGTCCAGGTTCTCATCCGGGCAACTGACCAACCGGCTATAAATTGAAGCATTCCCTGCCCCGTTCAGGTTTGATCATTGGCTAGAATGGCTCACAAAACTCAGGAAATCAATTTCTTTACTAGATCACCAGGTTATTACAAAAGGATACAACTCAGGAAACGCCACATGCTTATGGAAAGGTATGGGGGAAGGGGTGCTGAGCTTCCTTGCCCTCTCTGGGTGGGCCATCCCCCCAACGCCTCCACACTTTTGCCAACCCAGTGAACTCTGTAAAGCCCTCTGAGCCCCTCAAGTCTCCACCTCAGACTTCAGAATATTTATGGAGGCACGATTGATGAAATCATTGACCACTGGGGATCGATTCAAGCTTTCCCTTCCCTGGAGATGGGGGGGCGGTGGGCAGGTGAGACTGAAAGTTTCGACCATCTGATCAGGTGGTTGGCTCCCGTGGCAACCAGCCCCCATCTGGTGGTGATATAAAGACTTCCCCAAATCACCTCACTAACACAAACTCTCCAGTGGATGAAAGGAGCTTGTTATGAACAACAAAAGACCATCATTTTACCTTTATGCTTTGGAGCTATTTCAGGACAAAACTAAATATTGTGACAAAAGATGGCCATATAGGTCTTATCACTTAGGAAATGACAAAGATTCAAGAATTCCAGGTAAAAACCAAAATATCTTCTAATTATATCCCCAAATCACAGTTGCCATAGTTATAGTTTATTGAAAATGTTTATGATGCATGGGTGTTAAATTTTATCAGATGCTTTTTCTATAGACATTGAGATGTTCAAATACTTTTTCTCAATTATTAACGTGCTCAATTACATTGGTTTTCAGATAACAAACTAACTTTGAATCCTTAGAATAAACTTCATCCTTTGTGTATATTGCGGGATTTAATATGTTGTTTTGTTAATGAGTTTTGCATCTACGTTCATAGAGAATGTGTGGTTTGCAGTTTTCTTTCTTTTCCCAGTTTCTTAATGGGTAAACTTAGATCATTGATTTTAGACCTTTTTAATATTCAGTTCAAAATATTTTTACTTTTCCTTATAATTTTTTTGACCCATGGGTTATAAGAAGAGTGTTACTTAATCTCCAAATATTCGGGGGCTGTTTTGAATACCTTATTGTTATTGATTTCTAAATTCATTCTTTTATGGTCAGAAAAACATACTCTGTACAATTTCAGTTTACGCAATTTATTGGGACATATTTTATGGTCTAGCATATGGTTTATCTTGGTGAGCATTTTATGTGCCCTTGAAAATATGTGTATTCCATGTGGGTTGTCATATTCTATAAATGTCAATTATGTCAAGGTGGTTGATCGTGTTGTTCACCTCTTATTATCCTTATAATTTGGGGGGGTCTGGTTGTTGGCAGGCATTAAAATCTTTAAGTATAATTCTGGATTATCTAATTCTCTCTTAAGTTCTGTCAATTTTTCTTAATGTATTTTGTAACACTGATTTAGGTATATGCACACTTATAATTATACTGTGTTTCCTTTTATTATTATGATAGCAAATATTATCACAATAATAAAGTAATATTATTTTATTATTTTGAAATAGGACTGGTTAACTCTGGCAATAGTCCTTGTCTTCAAGTCTATTTTGGTTTGATATTAATGTAGTAATTCCAGTTTTCATATGCTTACTGTTTTCATGGTGTATCTTTTTTCATCTCTTAATTTCTTTTTTAAAATATTTTTAAAGATTTTATTTATTTATCTTTAGAGGGGAAGGGAAGGAGAGAGGGAGAGAAATATCGACATGTGGTTGCCTCTCGTGTGTTCCCTGCTGGGAACTGGCCTGCAACCCAGGCATGTGCCCTGACTAGGAATCGAACTTCGATCATATGGTTCCCAGACCTGTGCTCAATCCACTGAGCTATGCCAGCCAGGCCTTCATCTCTTAATTTCACCAGTTGTGTTTTTATAGTTGAACTGTGTCTCTGTTCTAGACATCATATTGTGAGACATTCTAGTTATTGATTGCCATGTAGCCAATGACTTCAAATCTTAGAGGCTTATATAATAACCATTTTATCTCTCAAGATTCTTTGGGTCAAGAGTTTAGGCAGGGCTTAGCTGTGCAATTCTGCTCCTTTTTCTTGGATTATTCACTGGGCTACATCCATTTGGACTGAGTTGGAAGGTCCAAGAAAGTTTCACTCATTTGTCTGGTACCTCAGTCTTTCTCTAAGTGGTTAGCTCAGGCTTCCCCATAGTGTGATGTCCTCAGGGTATTTGAACTTCTTACCAAGTGGTTGACTTCGAAGAGGGAGTGTTATCAAAACAGCTGTTCTGAATTCATGTGTTTTTTTATTCCCTGTTAACAGAAACTTAATCATTTTTCAGGAAATTTATTTCCGGGACTGTTGTGCTTTAGGGGCAGCAGTGCCTTTCTCTATTATCAGAGAACAGATAGAGATAAAATAATCCAATATTAATATGTCCATTCCTCTTGCTAGTGACAGGTTTAGAAATAGGCCTGTGACACAACTCTGGATAAGACTTGAGGTAAAGTCAGAGTAAGGGCTTCTGGGAAAATGTTCCTCGAGTCTTTGAGAGGGACACAGCAGCGGAATGTCCCCCTTTTCTGCATTGTGATATCATCTGCATGTGTCATCTGGAAATGCATGGCCATATTGCCACCATGAAGGTCGAGAGCATACAAGGACACGCAACACGCTGAGATGGCTGACAAGAAATGTGGAAAATATCTGGGTCCTTGATGATATTGCTGAGATGCTAAATCAATCAATCATGGAATCATGAGATTCCCCCACCCCCCAGTGTTATTGAGATATAAGTGACATATAACATTGTACTAATTAAAGGTCTACAACATAATGATTATATATATATATATATCTCATATATATATAATTATATATATATATCACATATATATATATATTGCAAAATAATTACCACAATAAGTTAGGTTAACATCCATCACCTCACATAGTTACAAAATGTTTTTTCTTGTGATGAGAATTTTTAAGATAGTGCCTCTTAGCAACTTTCAAATATAAAATACAGTATTGTTAACTATACTTGCCATGCTGTACATTACATAACCAAGACTTACTTATCTTATCATCGGAAGTTTATACCTATTTCCCCTATTCCCCCCCAACCGCCACCCACCACCACCATCTCCGGTAACCACCAGTCAGTTCTCTGTTTCTAGAGTTGGTTGGGTTTTTTTTTAAGTAAGATCATACAGCATTTGTTTTTCTATGACCGATTTATTTTACTTCCCATGATGCCCTTAAGGTGCATCCATGTTGTCACAAATGGGAGAAGCACGAGATTCTTGTCCTCCTGTTTTGTGAAATAACTTCTACTTGCAGCCTAAGTCATTTAAAAAAAATGTAAGACAAAGAAATTTAAACAGAGGTGATATTGAACCCAGAGTTTTTAATCCTCTTTTAAGAACTACTATAATTTTGTAATTGGTTGGAGGAAAGATGTGAAATACATTTAACTCTATGGTACAAGTTACAAAGCAAGCAAAACACATAGTATGAATTAAATTTTTTACTTTAGAAACCAAATTAAAAGCCAAAGAAATAACATTATTTTTTTTCCTCCAAATGGCATCGTCACTGTGGAGCTGCTGTTGATGACAGAACTGACCTTACAAAGAGCTGGAAGTGAGAATCGTGTTGTCAGAAAAGATTATCTTAAGGTTAAAATTATGGTGAATATTTGGGTTTAAAGATCCATAACCGGTTTGTAAAGATAGAACAAAAAATAAAAACCTTTAAAAAAGCTCCAAATGACTAGCTCTTAGCCCAATGCAGTCACACTCATGACAAGTATTGCTGTGAGCTTAATCACAAATATTTATTTTACTCATAGGCAGTAATATAAGTCTAATTGCTTGGATTTTAATAAGGTGCATTAAAATCTTATTTCAAATCACACATTCTTTTGGTTTCCACAGAAGAGAACTTTTTAAATACTGAGATCAGTCCATGATTTTGCCCACTTTTTATCTTGCCTTGTCAAGTGAGAATATTAAAATGACCTTTCACCTATTATCATAATTATTTATAAAAACAAACAATGTTTAACACTCAAAAAAGATATAATCTTAGAGTTTCTGAAAGGTTAAATTTTGCTTTATAAAATCACATTGGTTTAGTTTTGTTCACATATTTTTCAGACTTCTTCATGGACTCTCATGAGCCACTGATTTCAGTAATTTTCTCCTAATTCTGTTACAGACTGGAAAATGTTCATCTTCACTTTTTTGATACTTAAAAGTAGCTTGTTTACTTCGGCAGTCTGTGACTGTTTATTGTGTCTGTGTCACATAAGGCCTCGTGGCAGCCACTCTGGACCCTAGCCACTGACCTTTAGCTGCTGGTGCTTTGGCTGGATGATAAGACACACCACAGAATCAAGCATATCTCCACCAACTGCTTTATATTTATTAAAGTCCAAATACCAGTGGATATTTTTTTAGGTCTATCTTAATGTCTTTAGGTCTCAATCTCATGTGTCTCTACTAATAGGCAGCCTAACAGTGAGCAGCGTTGATTTTGATAGTACCAGAGATGTAGTGTTGCAAAGGGTGAAACAAATCAAAGGCTGTAAAGGAACCAGGACAGGAGAGGGCGAGGTCTGCAGCATCCTGAGAACAGGAGCCCAGTGTACACGGACTTCTCACTGTTGGAGTCTGTGCTCCCTGGGCTCCTCACTGAGACCCCTCTCTCCAGCGCTCTTTCAGAGGGTGGCTGGGGAAGCACCTCTGTTGTGTCTGTGCGCTCTGCTTTTTTCTAGTTGTCAGAATCTCTTCTAAGAAGGTCTGAATTTGATCAGGACCACAAGATGATTATGTTCTCACCACTAGTAGATTGTGAACTAAATGTATCATGTTGGCAGCAAGATCAATATCCTTCCCTCTTTTTTTAATGGAAGTTCCCTTCAGCAGAGGCCATTAATAGCCATTCTGTCCATAACTCGGTATGGAGTTTTCTTGACTTGTCTAGTGCACAAAATAAGCTCCAACCCATTGTAAATTTGGTTCAAGGAGAAACAGCCCTTGTTGTTTCTAAAGAATGCCTTGAATAATGTTTGAAAGCTTTGAAATGATCAACTATGGAGAAGAGTGTTTTAAAAACACAAATACATAGTGATTTTCCCTAACACACACCTAAAGTACCAATTTCTTTGTTATTTTCAAGCCTTTCTTTCTTTCTGTTATAAAACAAATCAAAAGAGGTAAGCAGAAGCAGTCAAATAATTTATCACAATTTCATACATCAGGACTCTTTGAGAGCTAATATATTTTGGTTTAATGCCAAGTTCCTTTTTGTTTTTCTTTCTATGAATTTGTTTATAATAATTAAACATTCTAAATATTTTCTTTCCAAAGTTCCACTCCTCAATTATCTTTCTAATAGTGTTTTAGGCCCTAATTTAGCTAATAGGCAATGTTAACTCTCACTTTATTTAATATGCAAGGCTTGGTTTTAAAGCCTGGATGAACTAATAGGGGTCATTTAAGGAAAACACCAAAGAAATGGTCTTCTTCTCACACACACACAGAGATTTTGAAACACCATAGTCAGTAAATACAAGCAATCCCTGAAACTTTTCTCTCTTGTGTTATCAGAGTCCAAGACAATTGATGACATTACATTGGTCGTTCATTTTAGATTCGTAGAGCCCACAAAAATCAATAGTTTTCCATTATCAGGTCCAGCTGGGTCACTAGTCTGTCAATGAGCTGTTACCATTGCTGTACAGGGGTGAGCCTGCCCAGTCAATTGCTGCTGACAAGAGGAAAACATGCTGACAGCCACGGGAACAAGTCAGAACACAGATTTGCACTTCACTTTGCTGTCCAAAGAGACTCAGAGCAAGGCCATTTTCAAGACACAAGGCGTAGTCTGAGGGAAACCTGCGGTGGGGGCAACTCCCACTTTCAGAGCACAAGCACTGAAGGGCCTGTCCTGGCTCCAGCCGACCATCTCCCCGAGAGACGGTCTGCAGTCAACGCTTTGTCAACCTTTAAGTCCCTGAAACCCTCTTCTATCCCACACTGTACCTGGAGGAGGAGGAAGGAAGTCCACTTTTACTGCTACCAACACGGATGTAACTATACATACCTTAGAGAATATAAAAACTTAAAAGGAGGTAAGTAGGCCAAAGGCACCAAACACGAACAAATGTGACCGCTCGTGTTGCAAACAAATGTTGATGGAAGGACAGAGATCCTCTGGTGTGGGTGTACAGGCTGTTCCCTTGTTGCCTCATTGTTTATAACATTATCTGTACTGTTATCTCACCTTCCGATATTTTACTAAACCAAGCGTCCTGCATTGGTCCCTCATCTACACTTACGCTAGACAATGTGGGGAACTGAGTTCTAGTCTTTCCCTGCTCAAAATTAGGAGGCATCGAGTGGTGAGCTTGGACAAGTCTCTTAACTCCTCCCCCCCCAATAATAATTCGGAGACATGCTTGCCTTGCCTATTATGTTGCAGGTTGTTATGAGATTCAAAATGAGATCATTGCAGAGCTCTATTCAAATAAATGACTCTCTATGTGCATGTATGTGTGTGTCTTGATCTCTTCTTTATGTGAATATGTGAAAATCTATCATGTATTCCATGGCAATGAAAGCCAGAATGTAGAGGACAGCTCTGAAGTCTTAATGGGGTTTGTGGCTCCCTTGTCTGTAGAGAAGAGGACTGAGATGCCAGCAAAGAAGACACACATGTCCGGGTTCTTGCACGCCGAGGGACTGTCTTCCATAGCACCGTGTGTATGTGTGTGTGTGTGTGTGTGTGTGTGTGTGTGTGTGCGCGTGCGCGCGCGTGCGTGGGCGCTCTGGTCTCCTCATGCTGGTTTCATTTCAGACATCAAACTTCAGAGCTCAAAAGACAAATATTTTTAATTTGTTTCAATATTATGATTTTTAATGTTTCACTTTTATTAACATCTTTCAAGTATTAAATTCAAGTCCTTTTTTTTAATGCCTCCAGTCTTGGGTTTGATTCTTTTGGAAGCCAACATTCACTCGTGTTCCATCATCAAACAAAACTGATAATCAACTCTTACTGGAAGCCCACTAGCTAGGGGTTTTCTTCTTCTTTTTTTCTTATTACACCACCAAAAAAATCATTTTCTTTAAATGAATAAAATAAAAGTAGTTTTAACAAGAGCAAATTTGCTAGTAATTAGATGAACCAGTCATGTCTTCCAGCACTTAGAAGCATGAAATTCATCAGAACTCTCATAGCATTAATTAAAAAGAATTTATGTTTTTAAAATAAAATGCTTCATGTTTTAGTTCCTTTATTGCTTCACCAAATGTGATTATGTGGGGGCTGAAGGGAATTCAGGTTAATATGTTGACACACTTAACAATGCAGGGTCATGTTGCACAATACGCTTCACTGGTTTAGCTCAGTACACCCCCTGACAAGCCCTAATCATCCCCTGCCCTAAAGGCAGAGGGAAAGAGAGGATTTTAATTACTGCTCTGTATGCAAGTTTGCCAGCATTAAATTGAGACATAATTAGGCCTCTGAATTTTAATAATTGTCCTAGCTAATTGGGCAGACAAGTACGTTATGCAGCATGGCGTGATTAGATAATTAGTATTTCCAAATGACAAAATTGGGCTCTTGATTACAAATTCTACATGAATGGGGGAAAAGGTAGCAAGCAGATCTTTACAAGTCTATTAAGGGAGAGTTTAGCAATGTTGATAATTTAAAGTCCATTAGGAAGCAACATTTCATTCTTAGAGCTGGGGGTCTGGGACAAGGGCCTCTGGCCAACTCTGGCTCTGACTTAAGGTTCCTCCCCAGGGTGCTCTGCTTTCTTTGAGGTCTGCTGCCTCTGTCCTACCTCCTTCCCCCAAGCTTAGCAGTCACCACTGACCTTGGGTAAAGCCCCTTTGGCTAGACACCAGATGGCAGGTGATAACTCTGAAAAAGAAATCAAAAGATGTAGGGAGGCTAGAACAGAAAAGGGGTGATCTACCCTGGTTGTGGGTTTAAGTGTCTACTGTGTTTTTCCTTTGCAAACAGCTGTTCTTTCATTTCTTCTCCTAGAATTCACCACTTTCATTGTACAATCAGTCCTACTAAAACCTTTTTGGTGGAAACTCTTAAATACAAATCTTAAATTTGCGCCCTGGCTGGGTTGCTCAATTGATTGGAATGTCATCGTGTTCCCCCCCAAAACTTGTGGGATTGATTCCCAGGTAGGGCACATACCTAGGTTGTGGGTATGTATGGGAGGCAACCAATCAATGTTTCTCACATCCATGTTTCTCTCTCTCCTGCCACCCTCTCTCCCCCGCTCTCTCAGCTCCCCCCTTTCCCTCTCTCTAAAGTCAGTAAACATTCTTTTAGAATGGAAGGACAGATAAAGTGCTTCTCAGATAAGGACAAGTTCAAGGAGTTCATCATCACCAAGCCCTTATTATATGAAATGTTAAAGGGACTTATCTAAGAAAGAGAAGGTAAAAATATCAACAGTGAAAGGACAGCAAACTCACAGTTATTAACAACCATACCTAAAACAAAAGCAAACTAAGCAGATAGCTAGATCCGGAGCAGAACCATAGAAATGGAGATCACATGGAGGGTTAGCAACAAGGGAGTGGGAGGAGGAGGAGGGGAGAAGGTACAGAGACTAAGTAGCACAGACGGTAGGTAGAAAATAGACAGGGGGGAGGACAAGAATAGTAGGGGAAATACAGAATCTAAAGAACTTGTGACACATGGACGTGAACTAAAAGGGGGAAATAGGGAGAGTGGGTGTGCAGGGTGGAGGGGAATGAAGGGTGCAAATGGAACAACTGTAATGGCATAATCAATAAAACATATTAAAAAATAAATAAAGTCAATAAACAGCCTTGGCCATTGTGGCTCAGTTCGTTGGGGCATCATCCCATAGACCAAAATGTTGTGGGTTCAATTCCTGGTTAGGGCACATACCCAGGTTGTGGGTTGGATCCCAGTCCATGTGCTTACAAGAAGGCAACCAATTAATGTTTCTCTCTCTCTCACTCTCCCTTTCTCTCTCTCACTAAAAAGCAATGAAAAAATGTTCTTGGGTAAGGATAAAACAAAAATAAAAAATAAAATCAATAAACATATCCTTGGGTGAGAATTTTTTTAATCTTAACTTTTGTAGTATTATGTTATTGGGGTGAAGAGCATGAGCATTTGAGATTGACCTGGGTTTGAGATCATCATTTAATAGGAGTGTGACCATTGCTAAGTTACTTAGTCTTGCCAAAGCTCAGTTTTCTTATTGACAAAATGAGTAACTTTCCCCATAAGATTATTGATAGGATTAAATCTAGTGATGCAAATATTTTAAAGCACAGTGCTGGCACAAAGTGCTCAATAGATATTGGCTATTAAATGCAAATTAAGTCAATACTGTTAGAAGGTACAGGGTGAAGGTGCTGTGCCTGGTTCTTTGCTATTCCAGTATACTCAAATGAGGCAAGCATGCGCAGCCCCTGTTTATGCCGTGGGAGGCTCAATGGCCATTGCTGCCCCTTCAATTCAAATACCCCAACAGATTTCCTTTCTCTCCATTCTTTTTCTCCCTTCTGTGCAGAAATCATGGGGGCAGTGAACCTAAGATATGTGTAGCATAAACTCTGCATCTTACCTCCCCCCCACACACACATCTTGTGATTCACTCTCCACAAATATCACTTTATTGCTCACAGAGGCAAACTTCTGGCTGCTAAACTTTTCTCACAATCAATAATCAGTAGGCTGGGCTCTAGAGCCACACTTTTCAGGCAAAAGGAATATGACGACCTATCTAAAAATGATTTATAGGTGGCTAGTGGATGACAATGTAATGATAGTTTTTTAGAGGAAACTCAGAAGTTCTGGATATATATTCATGACCATTGAGGATGACTATAAGGAATATAACAATGTCTCCATAGCTTGGTCCAGTCAAGACAGCCCAGACTGAGAGAGAATTTCTAAGGACTTTCTCAAAACTTGGTGCCATCTCATTTATGAAAGACGGAAGCATTCTGGCAGAGATTCCAATTCAGAATGCACAGTTCTCTCTGTGGGTAAACTTTATATGACCCTGGCATAATCTCTACAGTACAGTACATAACACCTAAATAGCAGAGAGAAGAGGGCAACACCCTGAGACTCATGAAGAAAAGAAATTCCAGATTGAGTATAGAATGCAAATATTTAACTAGAAGCTTAGAACCAGAGTAAGATATTATTTTCCAGGATAGGAATGAAAACAGTCAAAATGAGTGATCCTCATGCTTGATTGGTATTTACACAATAAGTAAATCTCTCCTCCTGGGGCTGCTAGTCTGTCTCCCTGTTGCTCATAGGTACGCTGCTTGTGGGGTCATTTGAGAGTCAAAGACAGTCGGAGAGCTGGAACTACCTCCCCTGGCCAGAGGGTGGGAGAAGTAATAACTGTCATAGGGATTTTTCCCCTGGCACACAATGCTGTAGCTGTTCTCTCGCACTTTTTGAGGAACTGCATTTATGACTGATCACTCAACACCTTGTTGGTTCTGATTGCAGAAAACACACCTTATAAATATATGATAACCATCCTGTAATACAGAGTGTGACAATTTACTTCACAGTGCGTTTCGGGCTGCTAATTGATCGTTTCAGTCCAAGGATGATTTGGAATAAATTATAGCCGTCAAAAGTATGTCACAGCTCATTCTGGTGGAAGGATCTCCTCGTCGCTCGGAGTTCGTTTCGCAGAGAGGCGATTGCACCCCGCGGGCAGAGAGGAGGGGAGGGAGCAGGCAGGAGGAAAGGCGGCCGGGGGGCGGGGCCGGGGCGGGGCCACCGGCAACAGGCCCAGGGCTGCAGATCCCCGGCCGGACGGTAGAGGCCTCCCTTCCGGGGTGGCGGCCCGGGCGCTACCCGCTGGGTCTCCGCTTCTCCGTGCGAGCCCTCGCGTCCTTACCAGAGAGGTCCCCGCGCGGCCCGGCCCAGTGTGAGTATTCCCCACCTGCTCTCCTCCCCACGCAGGTGGCAGCGCCCGTTCTTTTGAGGTGAGAGTCTCTCAATGGCGTGGAGCCCTGCTTAGGGCCGGAGGTGCTCGCGTGCGTGGGATCTCACCGCGCTCTTGAGACTGCCCCTCAGCTGGGCTTCCCCGCGGGAGCGCACGTGGCACCGGGGCGCGCCGCCCTGGAAGCACCGGGAGCGAGGGAAGTGAGGCGTGGGGCGCCGCGTGCCCATTAGGGGTTTTGTGTGCAGTCGGGGCCCGCGGTTCGAGTTCCTGTGGTTCTCACGCCGTAAGTGGGGAGGCTTGTGGAGACGGCCTCGGACCGAGCTTCGCCCGCCGCCAACCCCGAAGGAGGGCGAGGGGAGGGCGAGGGGCGGGCGGGCGGCGCCGCCGCGCGCCGCGGGAGCCTCCCAGGCGCCGGGTCTCCCGGGCGGCGGGTCGCGCGTGTGGAACGTGGGGAGTGCGGCCGTCTGACGGCGGTGACCGGAAGGACGCTCCGGAGCTGGGAGCGCTTCGCGGGGCGGAGCCCGCGGACCCAACCCCGCCCCACCCCCCAGTCTAGTTCGTTCCCCCAGCCTGGCTCGGGCGGTCGCCCCTCCAGCCCCTCGCCTCCGTCTCATTTTCCAGCAAAATGGGCGCCGTTTTGTGATGTTCACGGGAAAAAGAGACCCAGAGGTCTATTCCTAGATGGGATTCGAATTTGAACATGAATATGTGTGCGTGTGTATACACGCATATACACTTTTTTCCTGCTTTTGTCTCGGGCAATTGCCTGTCGGGCCTCCTCATGCCCCCGACCCCCGTGGGACCTCCCGGCATCTTTCATTCTCTTCCTAAGTCAAAGCATGAGAAGGGTTCCGCTCACACGTAGCATGCCCTCCTGTCACCTGTGCACAAAGTCAGGCTTCCACGGTGTGAGTTTTTGAGCCCTCTGTCACGCTGATACATCGTGTCCATCTAGGGCACGAATGTTTCCATGCAGGCGATTTGGACAGCAATCATCATACCGAACTATTATGAAGTGGAATGTCAGTGCGTTCTGGAGGATGGATAATATAGAAGCCAGTTCTTGACGCGCTATCTTAGGAGACATCTAAGACCTTCCGTCAGAGGCATTTTAAATTCACACGCCAAAAATATTTTGTGCTAGGTGACATCTTTCAGATGTGCTCAAAGTGGTAGCATTTATTGTTTCGAAGGTATTTATCAGTATTCACAAAAGTCCCCATAGGAAGGAGGAGAGTTTTTTCTTATTCATGTTCTGTCGTACAAACTGAGGAACAGAAATGTTATGTGACCTACCAAACAGTCCACAGTAGTCAGTGAGAGAGTTCTATCTATGAAACCAAACATCTTCTAGAACTGAAACAACTGGAAAAGTGAGGAGATAGAGGGATAGAGGTACCTCTATTGTGCAAGATAGTCATCTGTTACTTTAAATGAGAGACCATATGCTTTTAGCACAAGTGCTGGATGTATGAAAAGATCAGTTTATCTCAGGGATGGAAGTCAGTTAAATTTTCTGTAAAACTCCAGTCTTAATGATTACTACTTACTAATGGGTATTAAGGACTAATTGTATCAGGAGTCACTTGATTAGGTTCAGAAGTGATTAGGTTCAGAAGTATGGGTAAGGCCCTAATGAATGAATTCTGAAATCTAAAGTAATCCAAAGCTAAGCACATGCTTTAGACTTGATATTATATGATAGTTACAAGTTATATTTACATAGACCAAATCCTTTGGGAGTTAATTTTTCAATGTACTCCATATGTGTTGGCCAACATATGGTTTTCTTTTCCTTCATTCATTAATTCAATAAGTACTTATTCATAACCTATTATGGGTCCTCCACTTCACTTTGACATTGAACATGATCCCTATAGGCATTTAGTAAATAATTGTTAAAATGTAACTAAAACAAGAAACTCAAGAAATATTATTATGAAAGAGTTAAAAACTGTGGCCTTTCATTTATACAAATGGAAAGTTGTATTGGCTGCTCCTTCAATAGGGAAGAAAATAAATTGGAAGCCAGGAAGTTTCCTCCACCCTGTGCACTACTTATAGTACCATGTTCCCCACCCCCCCTTAAAACTTTCAAAGCAAAGCTTTAGAGGAATTGCATGATTGAAGCAATTTATGACATTCTTTTAATTATTTTAGAATGCAAACTTTTCTTTGAAAGGTTTTACTCTTTACATGGTGTGCTGGACTCTGGTTTTATGTGAGTGAAAACACTATATTTTTAATTAAAATCAAAACTACATATTCTTTCCGACCCTCATCCTGAAGTAAGAATTGCCTACGATTAAATCAAGCAGCCCTGGCTGGCGTAGCTCAGTGGATTGAGCTCGGGCCTGCGAACCAGACGATCGCAGTTCGATTCCCAGTCAGGTCACACGCCTGGGTTGCAGGCTGATTCCTTGCAGGCTAACTACCAGCAGGGGACGCACAAAAGGCAACCATACATTGATGTTTCTCTCTCTCTCTCCTTTCCCTCTAAAGATAAATAAATAAATAGAATATTTTAAAAAAAATCAAGCAAACAGACATCTCAAGTAGTTAGTTACAGGTGCACCTGGTTAAAGTTCATTGTTTTAATGAAAACAGAAAAACATCCCATGTTTATCTCAATTATTTTTAGTTTTAATTTCTTCTAGGAAAATGCTTGAAATCATTCACAACAATGCCAAGATCTTTGAATTAAGACATTTTTGTATGAAATCTGTAAGATGTATTTGAAGAATGTAAAATTTTGTGGAGTGTAATAACAGAAGCCAAGATGTTAATAATTTTATCCTTAACCCTCATATTGTGCTATAGGGCTGAAACTATATAACCAAGATACAACTATAACTAATAGTCAACTATAACAGAACTTACCCATTTTAATAACTGTATTTTAACAACTATACCAGAACTTACCAGAATGTACTTACACATACATTTCAATGTGTCCTTATCCAATGTGTCATCTTGGAAGGCTGTCACTTACTGCATGCTGCTTCTATTGCTGCCATTGCTCAAACCTATTTTTTAGCTCTTCTTTGGGTAGTTTTCAGAACACACAGCACATCTTGTTAAAAAGCCTTGTAGATGGTAAGTCGTCTTTCTTTAAAGACCTTCAGGGCCCTGAAGAGTAAGGTGGATGATCAATGCAGAGTAATATAATTTGGGGTCAAAACAATCAGAAGGACAATTAGATGACCATCTTGAGTAGCTTTTAAACTAAAGTCATTATACAAACAGTTTGATTAATGGCAGTACCACTGGAATAAAATTACCGATGGACAGCTTTAAGAAAAGTACTCATTTGAAGTTATACATTCTTTGATCATCAATGAATTATTAATTTATATGGTCACATCTTTGTATAGGACATTAGTATGCACTATAGATAGTTTACTTCAGAAAGTTATATTGTCAATAATTTTATTAATCTTGATTTTATGAGAGTTCGCCTTTCTACTGTGATTACAAGCTAAGTTGTAAATATGGAATTGGGTAGGAAAAATTAAGCTGTCATGGGCTTAAATCAGGATTCAGGTGTGTCCAACCTGCAGCCTACAGGCTGCATACTTCATGCAGCTAAGGATGGCTGTGAATGTGGTCCAACACAAAATGGTAAATTTACTTAAACCATCATGAGATTTTTTTGTGATTACATGTTGCAATGTATTTAATGTGTGGCCCAAGACAACTATTCTTCTCCCAGTTAAGCCCAGAGATGCCAAAAGGTTGGACACTCCTGCATATAGTTCTACAGAATTAGTGCTCCATAGTCTTTGAAATATAAGAGCATCATACTCAATTAAGAAATCAGGCTTAACCTGTATTTTACTTAGTGAGCAAAGCATTTAGCTATTACTAAAAAATTCAGTAATTCTTAGACTGTAGATAAGTGTAACCTGTAGCTTGAAACACCTGCCATTTTTAGTAGTTGGTTGTAAATATCTGTCCTAAAGTAGATGTGTAGTAGAACCATTGTGTACTGCTGTAAATTAATAATATGCTACCTACTATTCAAAATACAGAATCATGAAACTCCTCACCCAGTGAATCTAAACTTTTACTATATTTAAGACTAGAATATGGGAGAGGAGATAGAAAGACACTCAGGGAAAAGAGAGCAGGAGAGGGAGAAAGGTAGGTCGTGGGGTTTTTGAATCGTAATTAGTTGGATTCATTTGGGGCAAGACTTTACAAAAGCTTTCCAGAAACTATCAGCAAACAATTTATAGTATTTATTTATTTTTAAAAAGATTTTATTTATTTATCTTTAGAGAGGAAGGGAAGGAGAGAAGGAGAGAAACATCAATGTATGGTTGCCTCTCATTCGTCCCTTGCTGGGAACCGGCCTGCAACCCAGTTATGTGCCCTGAGTGGGAATTGAACCTTGATCATTCACAGGCCCGCACTCAATCCACTGAGCTACACCAGCCAGGGCCAATTTATAGTATTTAGAAAGAATTCTAATTCAACTCCAGCTAAGACTACATGGAGAACCAGGGAAAGCAGAAAGAATGTAATTAGCTGAGTAGGAATTTTTCAAAGAATTCCTTTTCAAAGGAATTTTAGTATTGTACAGAGAGCCTTGGGATCATTAGTGATTAGCAGGGATCCAGACCATAATGATCAGGAGAGATCAAGGCCAGGAGACAAAGATGATAGACCTTACTTCAACTGAATGTTGCAAATACTGATGCACTTACAAAGGGAAGGTCAGCCTGCAGACAAAGAAATAGGGCAACAGACCCAAAGCAACAAATACGTTCCTGTCTTTTACCCCCGAGTTTGGATGAAAATTAACCAAATTTGAGTCCTTATTTTGACCATTTATTAGACTTGGAACCTTGAGTTCTGCCTGCTTTGATGAGCTTGGTTATTGCCCAGAAATTAGGGAAGGGGACCTGGTAGCCCCTGGTTACCAGGTTTACACATCTAACTAAAGGGTCAATGAACAAGGTAGACAGATCCAACTACAGATCTTTTCTAGGAAAAGACCCTGAACTGTTTGTCCATTAGGTAGACAAAACAGCTCCAAAATTTTATGTTACAAGTATAAGGGAGTATCAGGTACCCAACAAACCCTCAATATATAATGGTAATTGTGGAAAAAACAAATGACAGTGATGGTAGCCTTTCTTTGGAACTGGATAGCCTAACTGTCATGCCTGCTCATCTTCTATAGACTTAAGTACCATCCAAATATTAAATTTTGTATATAGTGCTCATAGCTTCAGGATTGGGGTGGAAAATTCTTAATATGACCCAATTAGTTGTAGTAGAAGTCAGATTAGTGTAGCTTGAAGCCCATCTCTTTCAGATAGAGAAGTTCCTGGTTTTAGACTTATAAAATTGATATGTAGATCCAGAATATAGAAAATAGGAGAAATTACCTTGAGAATTGGGAAGTATCAGTGGTAAAAAGAATCCTGGACCAGGACTAGATTCTTGGGGACTAAGAGTGGGGACTAGATTTACCTTGTACCAATTATGTTACATGAGGCAAATTCTAGGTTTCCTCATAGGCAAAATGTGTATAATAGTAACACCCAACTGGGTCATGTCAAAGGGTGGTTTTAAGCCTCATTTAAGAGTAAGTAGCCCTGGCTGGTGTGGCTCAGTGGATTGAGTGCTGGCCTGGGAAACAAAGGGTCGCCAGTTGCATTCCTAGTCAGGGCACAAGCCTGGGTTGTAGACCAGGTCCCCAGTAGGGGAGGGGCACGAAGCAACCACACATTAATGTTTCCCTCTTTTTCTCCCTCCCTCTCCTCTCTCTAAAAATAAATAAATAAGAACTTAAAAAATAAAATAAAATTGCAAACCATTCCCTATTTTTAAAAAAAGAGATGAAGTAAATGGATAGGTTTGGTTTATTAAGTGCCATGCATGTGCAGGACTTTGTGTGCCATAACACATTTTGTAGGTGAAGGAAAGAACCATAGTCCTTGAGCTGTCTAGATATTTAAGCCAAACTATAAAAGAAGATAGAAAACCCCTTTGGGAACTTGAGAGAATAGACTATTTTTGGCATGGATAACTGGAGACAAGTGAATAATTAATCATTATTTCTCCTTCTTCAAATTCATAAGAAGTACCCTGATGCCACTGCAAGAAATGTTTTTTTTTTTGGAACATTTCCTAAAAACCTGCTGGATGTAAAGAAACCTGCTAGCTTCCTTGATTCTATCAAGTCCAGATCTTCAGCACTGGTGCTGAAGGGACAATCTCTATGTGGGGAAAATTAGTCTGACTTCCAGGCCATGATACTCATATTCTCAGAAGTTATTATTTTCTTAGAGATGTATTAGTTCCATTGACATTTTCCTATCTTAGAGGAGAACAGGAAGCTGGCTGGAGTTCCACATATTGANAATGTTTTTTTTTTTGGAACATTTCCTAAAAACCTGCTGGATGTAAAGAAACCTGCTAGCTTCCTTGATTCTATCAAGTCCAGATCTTCAGCACTGGTGCTAAAGGGACAATCTCTATGTGGGGAAAATTAGTCTGACTTCCAGGCCTTGATACTCATATTCTCAGAAGTTATTATTTTCTTAGAGATGTATTAGTTCCATTGACATTTTCCTATCTTAGAGGAGAACAGGAAGCTGGCTGGAGTTCCACATATTGATTTAATTGGTCAGCTATGAACATTTTTTGCAATTGTTATTCTTCCCACAGCAGCAACCCATTTTTTTCTTTTTTTTAAAGAATTTATTTATTTATCTTTAGAGAGAAAGGGAAGGAGAGAAGGAGAGAAATATCAATGTATGGTTGCCTCCCGTGAGTCCCCTTCTGTGGACTGGCCTGCAACCCAGGCCTGTGCCCTGACTGGGAATCGAACTGCGATCCTCTGGGTCGCAGGCCCACGCTCAATCCATTGAGGTACACCAGCCAGGGCCCCATTTTTTTTCTTGATGCAGAGAGAATAAAACCTTCCCAAAACCACCTTTGCAGACCATTTAAAAAACATTAACACTTGTGTCTTTTATTTTCTCCTACTTTCCTCTGTATATTGAAAGGGTATAGAGGCTGCGATGGGAAGGGCAGTTTGCCCGCTCTGTCTCACAGAAATACCAGTACAGATGCAGACAGCATCATCGATTCCCACCAACATGGGCATGACTCCTACAGAGGATGGAATAATGGAAGGGATGACCTGGAATATTATGGCCTGGTATACGCTCATCCTTTCTTCTGTTGGGTTTCAGGATCTACCCTAGAAAAAAGTAGAAACAGTGTCCTTTGTTCAAAGTTAGGGTTAGAGAGATATTTTCTGGAGTTTTTTTGAGTGTACTCCACACAGTGACACTTCTTAAATTCACGCTGTGTGAGGCAAAATGTATTTTGAGCCAGTACCATGTATTGACCAAGGAAAGAAAGGGGGCATTCTGTTCAGACAATGTGTGTGTGAATATCAGATCTGCTACCTATTTGCTGAGTGGCTTGGGCAACTTTTTCTTCTCTGAACCTCAGCTTCTTTATTTACAAAATGGCAATAGTAATGGAATCTACTATTAAGGATTGTTGTGCATAAGGTGTGTGTTCAACAATGGGAAGTATATTATTAGGCTTTGGAGCGTGAAGGAGGAATATAAGAAAAATAAGGCAAATTCCCCACCTTCAGGTAACTAACAGTGTAGCTGGAAAAAACTGAATAAAAGAAAACTGACATGACCGTTCAGGGCAGAGAACAGGAATGCCAAGCAAGAGCTGCAGATAATGAAGAGTTCAGTATTCTGCCAAGGACTGGGATGAAAGGTTTCAAGATAGAGGTGGGAATTTCTCTCCAAGATTTATAAACTGGGTGGGATTCAGATATGTACAGTAGAGTTCAGAAGGCGTTCCAGATGGCAAAGATAAGGAGTGATTAGAACACACACACAGCAAGGGCGAGAGTGTGCCAGAGTGGAAAGCAAACCAGCATTTGAGACACACAGATAAGCATAAGATCTTATCTCTGCTGTGGGATCTTGGTTGAACAAATACCTTCACTTCTTTAGTCTTGGTTTCCTCAGTCTTAAAATGGGTAAGATCATATCATTTAATTGAAGAAATTAAATGAGATGTTTGCAATGCCTAGCATGTTGCCTGGCATCTCACAAGTGTTCGAAAACATGTAGATAATTCATGCAGTGTTTTCAGGGTATAGTGGGAGAGTTGTCTGCCTGAAGAGCTGTCTTGTGTAAGTTAATAGTGGAAAACAAACAGGAAATGGACAGTTCTGGCAGGGTAGAGAGGAGGCTTAAAGGTAATTTAAAGAGCTGGACCTGTTGCAGGCTGTCAGAGCTATCAAGTTTTTTCAGTAAAGTGGAAGTTTAGGATAGTTGCTCTCAAGGCACGCTGAAGGCTGTTTTGGAGGAAGAAACTTAATAAAGCACTAGGAAGGTAGAGATCTAGATTAGGATAGTGGCAGAGTTACCAGACCTGGCTCATGTTGTCTCTTTAACGTTTCTTTCATAAAAGGACCTGAGGACTTAGCAGAGTGGTATGAGGGAAACTGTTTTGTTTTGATTTGATTTCTTCAAAGACTCCTAATATTTAGTGTCAGTTATCCAGAATAAAATGGCTGTATTATAGATTTACAACTTTGGAAAATAGAACTCACTCAACATCCCAGGACTATAAAAAGTGGGCAGTAACTTTAATGCTAAATAAATCCGAGAACTTGCTCCAGCTTATAAGGCAGCACTTTTAAATAGCTCCTTTCCCTTTCCTGTTGGTGCAGATGGATATGTACCTATCACTAGCTTTCAGGAAGGCACAAGCACAAATCAATTATAGCTATATGGAATTTGAGGTTAGGATGGTAGTACCAACTAGCGTTGGGTTAAATGGCGAGGATGCTGCCAGGAAAGTGGTAATTTTGATAACTTTATTTGATGACATTGTGATTTCGATGAGAAAATCCTGTCCTGTCCCTGAAGTTTAGAAGTGATTTAATTAACAACACAAACCTAGGAAATAGTTATGGATACTAGCTAATTCATTTATATTGTCTCTCATTTTCTCCTTACCTCTTTTTTTTCTGTCCATAATAGTTCTGTAATGGGAGAATATACGGTAGGTACTTGTATTTTTAAAGAAAATCACACTGGTTATATAGACAACAGTTTTTAAAACGTGAGGAAATCGCAACTGCCTATTGTTCAATGGTAGGCCTTAAACATACTAAGGAAAGGATAACTGGTCTACCACTGATTTTCTGAATTTTGGTGTTCTTTCATTTGGCTGCAAGGGCAACCTGGAGCTAATAGCTCCTGGGTGTCACAGTAGTTCATTGCAGCCAAGCCGTTGCTTCCTTTGGAAGAAGGATGTGCATGCAAAGGGATTTTGCACAATGGTTGACAAACACAGGAAGGAGATAAGTGACAAAAAGGCAGGCCTTGTGAGGTTAGAGACAAAGCAAGACAGCTTACTTAGTTCTGTCTTTTCTAAGTAGGGGCAAAGACTATATTTCACTTCTCATCTCCGGAGTTTATGTAAATCATCTGCTGGGGTGAGGATGGTGGGGGAGAAAGCAAGATATTATAAGGCTGATTAAGATGCAAACATGCAGATTATATCCGGCTCCTGACACTCCTTTTCACTCTAGCCTGGAAACAGAAGATTGCAGAAGAAACCTGCTCTAAGGGAAGGAAGGGGAGAAAGCAAAAGATATCTACCCACTTTTTAATGAAAGGTTTTCTAAATATATATTATTTTTGGATTTCTGGTATCCATGCCACCCGAACTGATCATCCAAAGTAGCTACTGGCTGAAGCCCTGGCCAGAGGGTTTGGACCAGGTGCAAGTGACATTGGGCAGGGAGTCTTTAGGATGCTGCTGGCATTAATTTTGCTGAAAGACCCCCAAGACCCCCATCAGATACCAGCCCCCCCTTCCCCCTGGGTGACAGGCATTGGGTCTTGGAGAGGGCCTTAATGCAGACTTCGGCCTTATCCTCCCTCCTCAGCCTTCTGCCCCTGCAGTGGGACCCTCTCTCTTCCCCCTTTTGCAATTAAATGAATTAATTACCAGGCATTTAACTTTTTGCCAGACTCTTTCATTATGCCCAGAGTTGTTGCTGAGAGGCAAAGGGAAGTAATAACATTCGCAGTGAGGGGCAAATCCTGTTAATGAACAAATTAAAGTTCAAACAGTAATTCAAGTTCACAACCTCTCCGTGGCTCTTCTCTTTAATAAGAGTTATACATGTTACTTTCCTTGCTCTTTTCTCCTTTTTATTACTTGTTAAGCTTTTCATCAACACTGCCTGGGCATATTTGAGGCTCCCAACCTTTCAGCACCGACAAGGACTCGAGCAGTTATAATCCCATCTTAATTTGGCAACTTTTGTAAAACACATAAAGGGCCCGGGGTCACTTTTGGTCTCCAGGGCTCCCGTGACCCTATAGGCTCCCGCCCAGGACTCCGTGGGCCACTCCTCTCAGTTTGCATTCCTCTCCAGCAGTCAGGATCTACCACTCAACTTCCCGCCCTCCAGGCACAGTCATACAAGGCTGACTGCCAGTGTCTGAGCCTTTGCCTCTCCCCCTTCCCTCTTCAGTGGCCTTTTCTACCAGTTTGGTTGCAGCGCTTGGGGGAAGGGTATGCAGTGAGGAGAGGGAGGAGTCTCTGCACTAAAAGCTAGGAACCTTGAAGGGGAAAGGTTTTTGAGGTAGGAAATATGCCTGACCCCTCCCCCACTACCATTTCCAAACACTGCATGCCCAGCTGAGAGGACCACACCTGGAAAGGTGCAGGAAAACCCAAGCCTCTTAGGCTATGAGGGATTAGGGCTAGAGCCTGGCTGGAAGGAGCCTCAGGAGGCAGGAGGCATCTAGTGCCCACCTACTTCTCCTTCCCCCTCTACTTATTTATTCTTCCTCACCGTGGATTGCGTGGGGGTCTTTTCCACCTCAGTGCCTGGCTCCTCACCTCCATCCCCAAGCGTGGCTTGATATAATCACCATGACAACTGCAATCTAGGAGCATACACATAATAGAGATGAAATAGACAAAAGATTAGCATGCCATGAAAAGTACAATAAGTTTCTTATTTAGCATTTAGATAACTATCTTTCCTTCGGAGCAAGCTTCAAAGTTGAAGCCAGTTTAGACCAAGAGGATTAATTCTTTCTCCCGCATGCTTCATTGAATCTCTCATTACCAAACTTTGTCTGTATTGATGTAAGATTTGATTGAAGATTAGAGCATTTAGCAAATCTTGCTTTTCTGCATGTATCAGGTCCTTTCAAGCACGGATCGCGATGCCCAGTGGTCAATACCCTTACTTTTATCCAGTGTCTGCTTCATTTAAACTTAATCAACTCCATCAATGAACTGGAACAGGGAAACGTCCCTGCGGTAAGAATGTTGTGCTTTTGTGGGATAATTCTTTGCTCTTTCCCAATCCGTTGGCGTTAAACCTAAAATTGCACTATGATGAACTTCTTTTTTAATCAATATGATAATGACAATTGAGCCTGAACGCTCTAGTAGGACTTAGAGTAGAGCAGGATCTGGCCTCCATTACCAAAACAACTTCTGGTCCTGCGATAGTCCCCCTCCTTTTGTGTGGCTTTAATACCTTTTCTTCCCTGGCATTGAATATTGCTCAAGCTGGAAAATGATGCATCTTTGTAGGGAAGGCTCATATGTCACAGCCAGAAAGTGAAACAGACCGATTGGTTGTGTGAATTATCTGACTTGCTGCAGTGAATTATTTGCAGTGTTTCCCTACCTAGTCAACAAGTTCCTGAGGTATAGTAGAGATCAATCAAAACTGACAGCCAGGGTGTGAAGGCTTTACTGTGTAAATCTGGCGCACTCATCCTGGCCATGCCAGCCCTGGCATCTGTATATCATTTTTATACTGCTACCAGTAGAGCAATTTCAAAAGTATTTGCAAGGAAAATGCGTGTCCCCATCTGTTCCTGGAAGCATAAATGTGCCACCTTCGGAGGGTTTTCACTGGTAATCATATCTTTAATGATCAACAGACTAGTGATATATATTTTTCCATAAAATGGGGTTTTCTTTACTTTATTGTGATTGGCTAGAATAAATAGTGTTTCCATATGTTAGGGAGATAAAATATAAGATTAGCAGAGGTCGTTTGTTAGATAGTAAACAAAAGAAACAATTCATTCCAAATAATCTTTGAAAAGAAGCAACGACAAAATTAAGTTGCAATAACAGAGCATCTAAGGCTCCAGATCAGAAAACAGGCCTTGTTCCTCCCTGGAAAAAGGGCCATTTAAGAGCAGAAACTCAAGAGTGTTCTAGAGGACTCTGGTGGCTTATTCTCAGAAGCAGGGGAGGGAAGGAGCAGGATAAGGAGCCGGTAGAGCAGTACTTATTGTTCTTTTCTGTTTTAAGGTTGTATTTCCTTTCCCTTTATCCTACCTGCTCTTTGTCTGCCCTTACTGTAGTGGGCGGTATGTTTAGAAAGCAGGAAAATGCCAGCCTGCTGAGTTCTCTTCAGGCCTACAAGGTGGTGGGGATTGTTCATGTACTTTAAAAGTTGGCTTCCTCTGTTGGAGATTTTTCCTCTTCTATAGAAAAGAGTGACTTCAGAATGTGGGGCAGAATAAGGGCCTTTATGTGAAATTCCATAGCCATGCAAAAGGTGCCCGGAGATAGCCAAGACCTGCCATAAAACCCCAGGAAATGTTCTTAGTGATCTAATACCACCTGTGTAGGTTACAGTTTGCAGATACAATCAGGCCCTGACCACAATTCCACCTCCACACACACATGCATTCCCCACATTCAGCACCTAAAAGAACACATACTCCCTCCTCCCTTGTTCAGAAGCAGAAACTTACTTCCACAGATACTTTTTCCTGGTGAAGTTTGGAAGCTTCTCCGCTAGGAGCTGTCTAGAGGTTGCAACTGCCTCCTTAAGAATCTCCAATTCTGTTTTCTTTCCTGAGTTAGGAGAGAACCACCCCTCGGTTACACAAAGGACTGACGTTAGTTGCGGGCTACTTGAATCTAAAGAATGCCTTCAGCCTTTGAACTCTCCAGAGAATAAGTGAAGAGCAACTTAGATCCATTTTCTACAAGTCAAGAATTGAAATGAGAAGGTGGGGGGTTCTCTTTAAACCTTCAGAAGAGGACCGTTTAGTAGGTTAACTATTAAGCTGGTTCTTTACCCTTTACTGTATGTATTGTTATGGACTCCCCCTCACCCAACCCTTGGGATGATGAAGGGAAAGCTCTGTATTTTCTATATATCTTACTTGCCATCCCCCAACAGAATTTTTTGCTCTCTCCTAATTCCTGCTCCTCTCACTGGAGCAGGAGTGTGAGTATTAGTTTCAAAGTAGGAAATGTTGGTCTTCAGATGGGTCTTAAACAGAAAGTCTCTATTAGCAGTGAGGCTGAGGCTTAGGGATACATGACAGTGCAGCACAAAAGCAGAAGATGGCCAGGAGAAGATGGGAATACCACTGTCAAATAATTTTCTTTTAAATTTTTCTCTTGATTTTCGAAACATAGTCTTACAGGCTGGGTTGCATGTAGGCAGAGATAGACCATGTAAAATTTATAAGTAGATCACAATTTGCCTGATCTGAAACCAGATTTACCATAGTATTGCAAATCTAAGACTAAAAGAAAGGGAAGTCACACCTGGGGTTTCCACATTGTGTTGTGATACACTGCAAATCTCAGTCTTCAATGAATTTGCTTGCCACAAGGAAATTCTGGCATGTGTTACGTGAAATGTGATTGGCACTCAATCCAAAAAAATTAAATTTTCTGATTTCTATATATTTTAATTAGAAACCCATTTTGCATTGAATTTCTAGGGGTTTCTTCTTCTTTTTTTCTTTCATAAAAGTCAAAGGAAGTTTTTAAAAAACCCTCACCAATGGATTTTGTGTGGAAGGAATAAATCTGTGATGTTTGCTCCTTCCCTGTCCAGGAGGCTATTGCTGTTATAGTTGGGACGTTTCCCAATCTCTGTTTCTGTTCCCCCAGGGTCCTGTCTCACCCATGAGCTTCTGTCAGGAACACTGTTGTCCACATCAGAGTGGAAGGCATCTGCAGAGCTCCCCTTTGGGGCTCCTGTTGGTGGAGGCTCTGAACTACAAAACATGCATCCAAGGTTTCCCTAAACCCTAGAGTCATTTGCCGCACATAGTCCTTTGCTGCTTCAAAACCAGAGACCCTGTGTATGTGTATATCCACAACAGAGATAGAAGTCTTGGCAACTATAGGATACAGATGGAAAAATTTAAAGACACCCTGTGTTCAGGGTTAAAGTTACTAGCAATGGCATTGCTGTCTCTTTCCCTCCACAGTCTTACTGCCACTAAGCAACCTCATCAGTCTGGGCTTATTTCACTGGTAATGTACTTAATCCAGATAAACTACTAGACAGCTATGTGCAATAATGTCATTTGTAAACCAATTTTATGAAAACAAAAAGCCCTCCCACCTTAGAGGAAAACATTGACCCTAAATACTAATTCACATACTTAAAAACATATAGTTTAATAGAGTTAATTTGCATAAACTCATAATTGTAATATGCATAATAAGTATGTTGTAGTATTTGGTTTTTTTAGATGTCCCTTAACAAGACAGGGGTGGGTAGGCAGTACAGTGTTCTGGAAAGAAATTCAGTTTTTAAAAAATAAGCTTAAGGAAATGCCTGTTGATTAAGGAAAATAAACTCAATTGATAGTTAAGACTTGGTTTAACTATCAATTGAGATGAGGTTTTAAAATTTAGTATCAATCCTGAAATTAAATTACTGATAAAATGCTGCATGGATTTTAAAAACGCAAAGGTATTTAAAATGATCAGA
>NW_028076953.1:1563297-1645797 GCF_014824575.4 Sturnira hondurensis | reverse complement strand
AGAGAATATTTGAGTACATTAGGTTCCATGTCTTCATTCTGGAAGCCCACCCTTCACACTATTCAAACAACCTAATTAATAAACATATTTTTTGTGCAAAATTAATCTGTTCTGTGTGTTAAAAAAGACTCCAACTGCAGCTTTTTTCTCTCCCACTGCCCAAAGTAGGTTTTTCCCCTATTCCTTAAAACAACAACAACAACAAAAACCCAACAAAATAAACTCTTAGCCCACTTCCAAATTTTCCCCTTGCTGTGTGCCTTTGGTTCATTTCATTACTTTTTGCATCTTGCTACCATGTTTTATATTTGCTTAGAACCCCTGGGTGCTAAGAAATTTGGTCTGCAGCTCTTCTGGGAAGTTTGGTGAGCTGGTACACAAAGGTGATGAATGAGGCTATAAAACGTAAGATAATCAAAATGATACAGAAACTTCCCAATATTTGTTAACATGTTCTTTAACATACTATATGCAGTGTGTATGTATATGTGCATAGCAAAATAAGCCTGCTAAAATACAGTTAATTGGTGTACATTTTTTAATAGAAGTTCTTCATCAGAAGAAACCTAAAATGGAAGGTTGGGAAAGAACCCAGGAAAGAGAAAGACTGTATTGATAAATGCTATGTCTTTGTAGGGGCAACAGCAGGGTGGCTGAGGTGAACAAATGAAGCTTCATCAGAAGTTTGGTATCCTTCGTGTTACCCAAGAATGCTACCATCTTGTATTTCAGAAGCACTTTATAGTTTACAAAGGACATTTGGAATTCCTCTTCTCATTTGATCTTGCCTTGGTCATAACTCAGAAACACCTGCCCAGTTAGAAATGTGTTCACTGAGTCTGTACACAGTTGGAAAATATTACTGAAAACATGCCCCCTGGCCTGTAGGCTGGGGTCCTAAAGAGACGTGGCTATGTTGAAGAGCTGGGGCCAGTATGATGCATCACTCAACTGGGCACTTAATTTCTGAAAAAGAGGGTCATAACTTGGGAAAACCGTAGATTTTACTGACTACTCTTTTCCACATTATTAGGTTTTTCTCCTCCTTGAATTTTGTAAGCACAATTTGCCTTTTAAAAACAATTAAAAATAATACAGAAGCCTGGGATTTGATATAGAATTGCATATTTGTGACCGTAGTGGTACTGGTTTTTAGTTACCCTGTAATGAGAAAAGCAAACTCAGCCAGGAAAGGAGGCAGATGTGTGTGTGTTTTGCAGTGTTGCAGGCACATGAAATGATGCAGATCTTACTGAATGCCAGGACTGACATAACTTGGAAGTTTGACCAAAAGTATTTTCTGACATTGAACAAAGCCCATTTTAAAAGGACTTTATGCATCTCTCAGATCTTTCTATGCCCCCCACCCCCTGCAAATTCACATTTATAGTTTCTGATAGAGGGATACAATTAGGAAAATTACCTACATATTAAAAAGTGAAATTTAAGGTATAAAAACCCTACATTTCTGATAAATTTTATGTTCATTCTTGCTTTGATTTAAATAGAGCACTCTAAAAGTAGTACCCTAGCCCTGGCTGGTGTAGCTCAGTGGATTGAGCACGGGCCTGTGAAGCAAAGGGTCCCTGGTTTGATTCCCAGTCAGGGCACATGCCTGGGTTGCAGGCCAGGTCCCCAGTAGGGGACACATGAGAGGCAACCACACAATGAAGTTTCTCTCCCATGCTTTCTCCTTCCCTTCCCCTCTCTCTAAAAATAAATAAAATATTTTAAAAAATAGTACCCTGATGAGGGCACATTTTTATATACATGTTATTTTTGTTTAGAAATTATGAGCTAGTGAAAAGTGAAAATGACTTTGGCTACTATACTTATCTACTGATAGAAATAATAGCCTTTTAATATCTGGATTCAAATGTCTTCTCTACTAATCATTCAACTTCCATACATTTCAAAGAAAGGATTTGGAATGAGTGAGAACAGGAGGCTGGAGCTTCCGATGTGCCCTTGTGTTTATGTTTGTATGGAATGTTTATGCAATATTTTGACTTGGCTATAATCTATAATTCCTGGCTATTACTTCAGTTGCAACTATAATTTTTAGATTAATGGCTATAATTTTGGTAAGAAATACATGAAAAGTTATATGTTCATGCTTGAAAGGAGGATCATTAAATATTCATTATAACCACTCAAATTAGTTGTCATGGTCTGTATAACAGTTACCCATTATCATTTTACTAGTTTAGATTCAGCAGTAAGTGAACAGCAACATATAGCTCATATCAATAGAGGAATTTTTATTGTGGAGCAGAGAGAGAAATGATTTTTAAACCCTTTTGACATATTTATGTTGACAAATTATTTAAAAGAATTATTGCTTTGTCAATAAATATGTTTGTATGTTGGAGTAGGATTGTGGCTGGATTTACTTCTAGCTGTTTAATTACTCTATGATTGTAAAAAATTGTTTCTTCAAGTGATTATAGGAAAAAAGTGAAAATACAAAGGTTTGGGTATTTTAGTGTTTTGCAGACACCTAACCTTACCATGTAAAAGCACTTTTCAATTTTGTAAGCAGGCATTGGAATCTTGCTATTTCAGCAAAGCTCAACTGTACAATTTGTTAGTATAATTTTTCCTATCTGGTAACAAATCTATTCATAAGAAAAGAAAGTAAAACAAGAGGTAGATTTTTATTAATGTCGTGGGTGAAGATACATATAGATGTGTCCTCAACTCATTTTGGAAAGATATTATGTAAAAATAAATACAAACATTTTAGTGCAAAAACATTTTTTCCCTCCAAATACCTTTGTATGTCAGTTCAATTATGTGAAGACGTTAGGACAGCCACTTTTTTTTATCACATTATATGAATCATACTCTTCGGTAATTTAAATTTGTTCCTTTTTCTTAGAAACCTCATAAATTTGATTCTGATTTCATCTAACTTCAGAGATTTCTGTCTTAAAAAGTCAAATTATAGCTGATGAACACATTTTGCATTTTCCACATTGCATCTGGACTCTTCGTAATGATGGTTTATTTTATACTATTTTTTTCTACAGAGAAAAGGGAAAATATATAGGTCCATGAATCAATCTAGATAATGGGGAAGGCTGAATGTAATAAATAATACAGTAACAACCCTAAACTAATGAGCTGTTGCTAAGGTACATTTCATAGGCTCATCCTCTATATAAAAAGTCACTAATAACCCCTTGGTGTAATCAGATGATAAAGCTTTGCCATAAGGCAACACCTGTGCAATTAGAACTGCAGATTCTTTTGCACGTTTCATTAATTTCAGGCTTTTGTAAAGGCACAATGACTACACTAATAATCTAGTCTACTTGACTCCATGTCCACCGGAAACAAAGTGTCTAATTAGATAAAGGTAATTAATTAGAGATAAATGGAGCTAATCAGGCTCAGTTAACACTAATTCTCTGAATTAAGACATTTTGGGACACCTACTATCCTGCTGACTTTGATATTTTGCATTTAGAATAGGATCCAGAGGAGTCAGAAAATAGTGGCATTTGAGAATTGAGCAGTCTTCTGATGCCATATTTAGGTATCTGAAGCTAAAGGAGAGTTTTCTTTTATATTGTGCAATTGCACTATCTTTCAATTGCAGCTTAAATAATTCACTTTGTAGTTATTCCAATCTATGCTGGTATCCATATATATTTTAATAATCTTTGCTATCATTTTTATTATCTGTCTAGCCCACCAATTGAAAGTCACAAGTTGTTCCCTCTTAAATGAAGACTTAACTTGTTACATTAAGGAAATGTCAAGGCTCATCAGACTATATCCTAAACTTCTGATACTTTAAAGAGAACAAACACCTAAAATTTTGATCCTTTAATTCTGATTCTTCAAAGAGAACAAGACTTTCTGCTTTGCAACATTGGACTGAAAATTCAGTGATGGGGGAAAGAGCATGGGCTTTGAAGTCAAAAGATCTGAATTCAAATTTCTGCTCTCTCTCTTGCTGAATGAGTGATCTTAGCCACTTAATGTCTCTGAGTTCCTTTGTTTATAAAAATAGAAGTAATACTTACACTAACTTTACATGATTGTTGTGAACATTGAGTGAGGTAACTATTTGTGAAGTTGCTGGAATTGAACACAACCTAGCACTGTATCTTGACTGATTATAAGATTAATTATCAAAATGCTACATTTTCATTTCAATTCCAGGAGAATCTTTGGGCTAAATTTATATATATGGCAGTGGAGAGATGAAGAGTTTTCTCCCAAAGAGTCGAAGTAGGGGGGAAAATCCTGAAAATGTTTTACTAGAAGAATGTGAATTTATCTGCTTGGGTTTTTTCTACACTGATATAATTAGCCCTATTGGTAAGTTCTTCCACAGTCCATGTGGAATGTAGAGTTTGCCCCCAAATTGAACTCTAGGGTGTAGTTTAATATGACATTTTGAATCTTCTGTAGTTTTCCTGGGATATGCCCCTTCCTCTTTCTGGTCTCTGTCCCAATTTATCTGGATTACTCCTAGATTACTCCAATAGTCTCCTAACTGGTATCTCTGCTTTCATTCCTTTCTCCTGAAAGTCGGTGCCATTAACTTAATTTTTCTCATAGGACACTTTCCTCCTTCTGCCTCTTGCCAAGATAGTAGAAAGATTCCTCATTAAACTAAGACTCTGTCATGCAGGCAGTCGAAGCAACTGTATCTAGTTTGTATTATTTATTCCAGCCTTACTGTTCTTCACCACATTCATCTTTTAATGCTCTTGTCGTCACCCAAAAACCTTTCTCTTCTTCTTTCAAGATATATTTCAAATCCTGCATCTTCCCTAAGGCCCACTTCAGCAAGCTTGGTGACACCAAGAGTATTCTCATCTCTGAAGGCCCACAGCAGATCTCCATGGCACTATGTTGATGAGATAAATGAGGTCAGGAGCTGTACCTTATTCTCCTTGTGTGCAAGGTAAACCTTGCTGACCATCCTCTTCCCCCAACTCCAAGCCTTCATATAGTATAACCCTCCAGGAGACACAGAACAAAACAATACATGGATGTAACTTGCCTGTGAGGTGTGGCTTGGTCTGGCCCTTGGCTAGTCAGGTTGACATAGTTTTTTAGTAATGCTGGGGCTCTTTGCCCACTTGAGGTTGGGTTCAATCTTGGGCTGGGCCCTCTCATTTGCAGACAAGATAACTTTGATGAAAGGCCTGCTGTGTGCCCCTGGGGCTTTGTGTGCAGCTGGTGGGGTTTAGGCTTTTGTAACATGCAATGAGAGCATACCAGAAAATCACCATTAGTATTTCTTTTAAAAAGATTTTATTTATTTATTTTCAGAGAGGGGGGAAGGGAGGGAGGAGAAGGAGAGAAATATTGATATGCAAGAGAAACATTGATCAGTTGCCTCTCACATGCCCCCAGTGGGGGACCTGGCCCACAACCCAGGAATGTTCCCCAACTGGGAATTGAACAGGGGACCTTTCTGTTCACAGGATTACATTCTTCCCACTGAGCCACGCCAGTCAGGGCCATTAATATTTCTTGACAATTAGAACATCTAGCAAGCAGAGACTTTTGCCAAGATGGAGGTGTAGGTGGAAACACTGTGCCTTCTCCCACAACCAAGTTTGAATACAACAAAGGTTTAGTAAACAAAGATGCAGCCAAAGAACAGAAAATTGAACTATATGGAAGTCTGACAACAACCAACCATTCAACTGGACCAGTAAGGGGGCAGAGCCAGCAGCAGAGCGGGGACTGGCAAGAAAGATCCCCCGATACCAGGCACCCAGGCAGCCCCACTTTTTGTGGACCCAGTGAGGGCACAGGGCGGTGGACTGGCTGCGGTCACACATTTGCATGCAGATAAACCAGCAGAGGAGTGAGCTGTGAGATGGACCAGGCCAAACCCAGCAGCTGCGGGCTGACCGTGTCGCACATTCACACGCAGTGGGACAGACCACATGGGCCCTGGCAGCAGCTGTGGCAGCAGCTGCGGCAGCAGAGGAGGCCGCCATTGCTTTCCTTTGACCCCGCCCCCACATACAGCGTCACAACCCAGTGACTGAGTGGCCCAGCCCTGGTGAACACCTAGGGCTCTGCTCCTCATACATAACAGGCACGAACAGTCCAAAATATGGCTCAAGAAAAACTCAAAGCCCCAGAGCTGATAACTCTAAGCAAAAAAGAAATAGTGAACCTCTCAGACGCACAGTTCAAAATACTGGTGATCAGGATGCTCACAGAACTGGTTGATTTTAGCCACAAATTAGAGGAAGACATGACGGCTAAACTAATTGAAATGAAGGGAAATGCACAGGAAACCAATAGTGATGGAAAGGCAACTGGGACTCAAATCAAGGGAGTGGACCAGAAGGAAGGAAGAAATGAACAAACAGAAAAAAGTGAAGTTACAAGAATTCAAAAAAATGAGGAGAGGCTTAGGAACCTCCGGGACCTCTTTAAACGTTCCAACATCCGAATTATAGGGGTACCAGAAGGGGAAAAGGAACAGCCATGAGTGGAAAACTTATTTGAACAAATAATAAAGGAGAACTTCCCCAGTCTGGCAAAGGAAATAGACTTCCAGGAAATCCAGGAAGCTCAGAGAGTCCCAAAGAAGTTGGACCCAAGAAGGAACACACCAAGGCACATCATAATTACATTAGCCAAGATTAAAATGAAGGAGAGAATCCTAGAAGCAGTAAGAGATAATGGGACAGTCACCTACAAAGGAGTTCCCATCAGACTGTCAGTGGATTTCTCAAAAGAGACCTTCCAGGCAAGAAGGGGCTGGAAAGAAGTATTCCAAGTCATGAAATCCAAAGACCTACAGCCAAGATTGCTTTATCCAGCAAAGCTTTCATTTAGAATGGAAGGACAGATAAAGTGCTTCTCAGAGAAGATCAAATTCAAGGAGTTCATCATCTCCAAGCCCTTATTATATGAAATGTTAAAGGGACATATCTAAGAAAAAGAAGATAAAAAATGTGAACAGTGAAAGGACAGCAAACTCACAGTTATTAACAACCACACCTAAAACAAAAGCAAACCAAGAGGACAGCTAGATCGAGAGTGGAACCATAGAAATGAAGAGCACATGGAGGGTTAGCAACAGGGGAGTGGGAGGAGGAGAAGGTACAGAAAATAAGTAGCATAGACGGTAGGTAAAAAATAGATAGGTGGGAGTGCAAGAATAGTAGAGGAAATATAGAATCTGAAGAACTTGAGATGTGGTCATAAACTAAAGGGGGGAGGGAGGGGGTGTGCAGGGTGAAGGGGATTGAAAAGGGAGAATAGAACAACTGTAACGGTATAACCAATAAAATATATTTTTAAAAAAGAACATCTAGCAACCAATGATATTACTTCCCCAGCAAACATTTTAGTAATGGGGCTGAGCAAACATGGTCTGAAGTAATTAGTGTTCATTAGAGACCTGTTGTGGAGCTTTTGGTATATGTTTTGTATAGGAAGTTTCTCATGGACAATCTATTAAAAAAATTGAAACTTGTGTAAAAAGATGTCCAGATTCACTGATTATGGTTGATGCAAAAATGTCCACAATTTCTTTTTTTTTAATTTTATTCATTTATCTTTAGAGGGGAAGGGAAGGAGAGAGGGAGAGAAATATCAATGTATGGTTGCCTCTCAGGTGTCCCCTGCTGGGAACTGGCCTGCAACCCAGGCATGTGCCCTGACTGGGAATCAAACCCCAATTTCTTAGTTCACAGGCCTGTGCTCAATCCACTGAGCTATACCAGCCAGGGCCAAAATTTCTTTACTTATATCTATACCCATTGGTAGCACCCTCCCTACATTGACTTTTACCTTGGCTGTGTGATTTGCCTTGTCAAGTGTACAGAGCTTGCTTTCAGGTTGCTCTTGGAATGCCGAACACTCTTGGGAATGAACCCAGGCTAGACCACTAGATTGTAACAGACATGTGTTCCAGTATCTCCCTTTTCCCAGCCAGCAGTCAGTGAACCCTAGAAGTCAAGTGACCTAGCTGATCAACAGCTGATCACATAATCAAGTGTAAATCCAGGTGAGACCAGCAGAATGATACACAGAATTGAACTAAATGGTTATTGAATTAAGCTTTAAATTATTGGGTCATTCAATGTAAAATAATAGATAATTAATATATTGGTGTAGGCTATCTCTTTCACCACTTAAATTTATTAGAAATACAGAGGACATATAATGTCTGGTCTCTAATCTTAGAAGATGATAGAAGCAGGAAAGTGATGGTATCATCAAGAGAAATAGGGAAGCAAAGAAGTCTTCTCAGTCTTGGGAAATAAGAAAATGAATTCAGATTTTATTGTTTCGGGTTCATTCAGATCAAGCTCAAGTCAGTGCTTCTAGAGAGGTGTTAGGCTGGAGTTGAAGATGTGAATATAAGGAATAGCTGACATGGGATAGGATAGGAATGCAGGAAAAGGCTGGGGAGACTTGGTAGGATTCCTAGTTTTAGTGGCCTGTTGGAAAAGAGGCAAGGGAGCAGAGAAAGAGGGACAGAGAGGTAGGAAGCCCAGGATCATGGAGTGGAAGCTCAGGCTGGTGAGAACTGCAGGTGAGTGGTCAGCAGAGCTGATTGCTAGAAAGGGCAAGCATCACAATAATAGTGACTAACAGTTCAAGTGCAACGTATCACTTATAAGGCCCATTTACATACATCTCATTTCAGTCTAGAGGCATAGAGTCAGGATCGTTTTGACGCCCATTTGTGGATGACAAAACAGGCATAGAACCATTAGATGCTTTACAAATATTACACATCTGGTAAGATGGCAAATTTCAAATGTCTTAAAATACATTCTATTTTCATCTATAAGAGAACACTTGAACTTTAGTTGAATCTGGCAAGAGGAAAGTCAAAAGCAACCTTTAAATAAGCAGTTTCAGGAGAGCTGGGGTGCAATAGGGTGGAGTAGGGTAGGTTGGATAGGAAAAAGATTGCATAGCCTATGAAAGGTGTAGGAGGTAAGCAGCAGAGCACTGTTCATGGAAGGAGAATGACTTGATAGGAACCTGAGGGGACACCAGGTTTGAAAGGATGGTAAGTGGGACCAAAGCAAGTTTGTAGATAGAAGAGGAGGGTGGGTGGAGAGGGAGTGAGAGGAAAAGTGGAATGTGAAAGCAAGAGAGAAAAAAAGGGGGAAATAAAAAATAGAATTAAAAAAATGAGGAGAAAAAAATTAAAAACAATTACCAAGGGAATATAGATGGCAATATCTAGAGCACAGGTGTAGAAAGGGCTTAGACTTGGGGGGGCTGAGAGGTGGATGGCAGGGGGAGGAGGGAAATGATAGCAAGTGGCGAATGATTTTGAGGCAGACTGGAGGGAAAGTAAATAATCAGTTCGTACTAGAATATTCAAATCCTGAGATCATTTCACCTGGAGAGGAGCAGTCTGCCATCTCAGGAAACACCTGGCATGGCTCTACTTCTGTGAGCCAATTGAAAAAAATTCTGGAACTGTCTTTGTAAAGCATTGTCCTTCCTGGGCAGTAACTTAATTTTGTGATGGAAAAAAAATATTTTCCTTGGGATAAGGATTCTGCATGGCTGTATGTGTGTGTGACTGTGTGTGTGTGTACTAGGCAAGAAGAGGTACCCTGGGCAAGAAAGAGGAAGTCTGGGACCTGAGAAATTGGGGCTGGGGAGCGAGGGCACCCAAATCAAACCAGTCATTCACTGTTTTGTCTGGGATGCAGGGCTGTCCCGAGAGGTGGAGCAGAGGCCCCCTTCCATGGAGGAGATCCTGATTCAAAGGGACTTCTCACCCTGTTCCTAGAAATTTACCATCTGGACTTCCTTCCAGTGACTCGAGCCTTCCAATTACTGCTTCAAGAGCGATGCTTATGGAAGGAGTAGGCCACTAAATCTTAGTGTTTACTGGACTTTTCCTGAGAGCAAATTCTGGTACACGAAGAGGATGAGGAGAGAGGAGGATAAACTTATTTCTGGACACCAACAGAATATAGAAAGAAAACAGAAATCACCCAAGATAACTGCATTCCTTACCTCCTGCTGCTAATAAAAGAAGTTTTCTGTGCACGCTCTCAAATCTCTCTCACTTTAATCCCCAGCACCAACATCATCACTCAACTACTCTCTCATTGTGCCTGGTACGTTATCAGCAATCAATGAATATATGGAAGTATGAATAAATAGCTTCCTACTGTTCTCTGCTTCTGGGTTTGGGTCCCTGCAACCCATTTGTCAGCATGCTGCCTCCCTAAGGATCCTTCTAAAGCCCAGTTTGATTTATTTAGAGACCTTGGCACCTTGTTACTTACAGGATCCAATTCAAACTACTTAGCTTTAGATACAAGGTCCTTCATGATCTCACTCCTGCAGCCTGACCCCTTTCCAATGTGGCGTCTCGCAGAAAACTCCACGGGGGTACATGCGTGATGACACACCCCCAGATCAACCCAACCGTAATAAACTTGGGTGTTTTATACTATACCTTGCCTGTTTCTTTCTGTGATACTCTCTACCCATCCTAAGTCTACCTGGTAAATGTCTGTATGTCCTTTCAAGGTCAATTTACAGGTAAATGACTCCCTCTCAGTAAAGCCTTGGTGAACTTGAGGTGCCAGTCTCTTCTAATCGCCCTCCCTGTATCTAGCTGTGTTATAGCATCTTTCACAACTGGAAGGACATTTATTTGTGGACATGACTATCTCTCCACCAGATAATCATAGCGCTGGAAGGCAGGACCACTAATATCTTATTTGTTATAATATCTTCATGCCAAGCATCTATTATGCTCTTAATAAATGTTTAACTGAGAATTTAGGCTGAGATTGCTTAAGGCCAAATTCTCTTCCTTCTTCCTTTCCCCAAGAATTGTCCTGATTTAGCATTAATGCAGTTACTTTCCTTGTAAAACAAGAGCATAATTATAAGTCTTTTTTTTTGGAGTGACTAGCTCAACATCTTAGCCCCAAATGAAACCCTACAAAGGGCCACGCACTTCCACTCTCTGCTTCTGGAAATGCCCTTAAACTCCATACACAGTGCATGGGAGGGTGCGCCTTTTCCCCTGCAGGGGCTGTTGGGCAGGAGGCAGGCTTTGTTACTCTTATGAGTGTTGCGCTTACGTTTATTTCCACCTGGCTTTGGAGGGGCAGGCGAGTAAGACCCACTGGAAAGACGCACAGTAGCTGTGAAGATCCCACACCTTTGTGCTTCCTCTTGTCTTAGAGGCTTTTGTTTGCTGTTTACCTGAGATATTTCTAGATGGGCTTCTTTGTAATGTAAGTTCAGCCTGTTATCTGGTCTATAATTCAGTGAGTTCATAGATACAACTATTTTCTAAAACTGCCTGGCAAGGTGTCCCCAAAATAGAACCTCTGTCCTTAAAGACAGCAGTAAGTTTTTCCTTCTTTTCGGGGTTTCCTGAAAAGCCAGTAGGCTGGCTTTGATGTGACCTACATAGTCTAGTGCCTCTTTAGGAAAGAATGCTCTCTCTCCATATTATTCTTAGAGACAGAATCAGCTCTTCAGAAGGGAAGTTGAAGCAAAACAAATAGCATGGGTGTTGATGAATGTCAGCAACCACTGCCCTCAGCCTCCAAAGATCATGTTCTGAATTTTCTTCCACTGGGCAGCTTAATATTGAAGGGAGCAGATTCCTAGCTACCTAATCCAATGTGTGCTAGGAGCCAAAGTCCCTGCCTCCTGGCTGATTCTACAGAACCTAGTTCTTTCCTCCTGGTCTAGTGTAGACCATATGCTTCAGAGAACAGCAAGTTGATTTCCCATTGGTGAGGACTGACATTACCAAAGGCCAAAAAGTACCTGAATCTTGAAAACTTGCCAAAGTAACTGAGTCAAAGCTCCAAACATTGGATAAGACTCAAACAACATTTTGGTTTGGGTTTTACAATTTTTTTGGTCATGTTCTGTCAATTATTGTAGAGGATTTGTGACTCATGTATATCCTTTTACTAAGTGAATGTTTCTATTGAGCTATTGATTATTTAACAAACCACAGACATCTGGCAGAAATAGCGTGTTTATTTGAAATATTTCTTCACAGGAAAAATACATTTCCTTTCTTGCACACTGAAAGACTTTGCATAAGTGTTCTTACAGGCTAGCTAAGCAAGGGAAAGCATTGTTGTAAGAGAAATTTAACTGCGTTGCAGTTGCTAGATATTTAATACTTTAAAGAGGAAGTTCTAAAATTTAATAGGTGATTTTATTATTTCTCTTTGGCTATAATTAACTAGGGATGCACTGTCAACTGCTTTATTCTGGCTATTGAAATGGATTTTATGGTTTACACTGGGGAAAAAAATTCTGTCAGACCATGGGCCTCTCCCTTGGTGCACATTATTAGAGTCTTTTTAGAGACAAGCAAGCAATTTTGCTGTCATTGGTCTTGTTCAAATAGAGTATGTTTATCTATGCAATGCTCTTGGGAACAGGTGTCAAAAACGGATCACCAGTTAGCAGCTGACATAGCTCCTGCATACATGTTGGAAAAGCTTCTCAAATAGCAAAGGAACACCTATATTTCATTTTTTATGTGGCTGATAAAATGTTATATCATTAAGTCAAAAGAACATATTTGTCCCATCCAAGTTGAGTTTAGGACTAGTTCTCACGTCTAATACAAATGAGGGCCCTGCAGCTCCACAGAGCATGCTCTGTAGAAACCAGGCAGCCATTTGGGACTGAGGGAAAGCAGGCCTTTGCACATTGAATGCCGACTCTTTAGTGGGCTGTCAGCACATTCCCTATCAGTCCCCAGACACTGAAATACCAAGTGAGTACGTCGAAAGCTAAGTCTTTCTGAATGTGTAGTTTAGTTTGTGTACTGTTTATGTCAAATACCAAATTTTCATCTCTTTCCTCTATCAAATCAAGGAGTTCACTTGCTCATTTACACAACACATAAATGTTGAGCAACAAACAATGAATACACAGCAGGCACCAATCGGGGCTCTTACAAAAAAGTGTGCAAAACAAACAAGGTGTCTGCCCTCAAGGGATTTCCATTCTGGAGAGGATGCTTAATGGATAAGGAAGTAGAAAACCTCATCACAATTCAGAAATTCTATGGGAAAAAAAAGAGATTTAGTGTCGAAATCAGAGAGAACTGAGGCCTCCCTCAGTTTTCTTATGTATAAAGTATAAATAATGAGACCTTTATAGAGTTTGAGGATTCAGTGAAATGAGACAATGTAGGGACATTTCTAATGCAGTGTTCAGTGTGAGGTAAGAGATCAATTGTACAATTGAATGTGTGGGGAGGATCCATGGTGCATTTATTGGTGACTCAAAATTTAGTCTTCATATTTTGAAGTCATATATTGATGTCACAGAGAACATGAACCAGTTATTCTTGTCATTTATTTAGTTTCTCCTAAATTATTCATCTATTGTTTTGCTTACTAATTATTCTAGCTCCTTTGAATGGCATAGTTGTTTTTGGGACCTTTTTAAAGAACTTCTCACAGTGTACATACACCCTCTCCTTCTACTTTTATTGGAAGTTTAGATTCCTTTACAAAGCACCTGAGTCCCATGGTCCTTTTTCACCTCCTGAGAGCTAGAGAGATCCTTGACTTGGGATATCCTACTTACCAGAGATTCAGTAACCACTTGCTATGTGCCCAAATTTAATTTAACCCTTGAGCAGCCTTGTGAAGTGAGGTGGGTAGTATTATTTGCATTTTTTAAAGATTTTATTTATTTGTTTGTTTGTTGATTTATTTATTTATAGAGAGAGGGGAAGGGAAGGAGAAAGAGAGTTAGGGAAACATTAATGTATGGTTGCCTATCATGTGGCCCCCCAATGGGGACTTGGCCTGCAACTCAGGCATGTGCCCTGACTGGGGATCAAATGGCGACCCTTTGGTTCACAGCCCGCACTCAATCCACTGAGCTACACCAGCCAGGGCTCATTTGCATTTTTTTAAATGATGAAGACACAAGCTAAAGGAGGTTAGGTAGCTTGCCCATGGTTTTAAAGCTAAAAAAGTGATATAGACAGACCATGTACTTCTCTCAATTATTTCATTAACCCATTTATTGAGTACCTGCTGTATTCCAGGGGTAGGTGGCGATGATATATCATTAAAGGAGACAGATGTGGGGGAAACAAGCAGTTAAATAGGTAATCAGAAGCAGGAGCATGCGGTGAAGGAGAGACACAAGAGGAGAGTGGGAGAATGTGGCAGGAGGACCTACAAACTGCAGGCTTCTGTGTGGCATACCACTGACATCCAAAGGCTGAGGTAAGCCAAAAGGTGCTTGGAGGTGCTGGTCTTTGGGTGTGGACTGCTTTTGCGGCAGCCCTAGAGGGGAGAATTCCTGTTTGCAGTGGTCTCCTTGGACACCAGTGATGGCAAGTGGGAGAAGAGGCTCCATCGCTGGAGCTGTGAAACAGCGGAGCACACAAAATGACATAGCTAACCACAAGTGAGTTTCGTAATAGGGCATTCTGGGCCTTTAGAACCTTCTCTCGCCCCAGTTTTGCTAAATCGTCATCCTTTGATAGCACAACAGAGTCGGGAAAGGCTGAAGTGAAGATGTGTGGTTCTCTGACTTTTTCCTTAAGCAAAATGGAAGTGACAGTTGCTGTCATTTTGTATTATCTGTGCCTCCTTGTTCTCATTAGTGTGGATAATTAAGAGCTAAGGATAAACCCTCTTTTTTGTTAAAATATTTTTCCCACTAAAGCATAATATCTGTAGCTCTTCCCTCCCCTCTATGAATGATACAAGCAAGCACAGAAAACAATCCCATACCATGCATTAAATAAGCAAACCTCTAAACTATCCTCATTATTTAGTGAGGGGATTTTTTTTCCCTGAATCAGATGTTGACCATAATGGTCAAAATAATCCTTGGCACTTTCTCTAAGCTTACTCATTATCATTCAATATGTTCAACAGAATTATTAAATTTAAAATAATATGGTGCACCTGGTTGAGATGACGGTGAGAGATTTGGCTTCCTGTCTCTTCGTTAAGGATGAATTCAGCCCAAGGGTGTAGTATGAACTTGGCAAATAGCATTATGATAGTGAGAGAATATTGCCTATTGGGTAGCAGGAGTTGATGATTAAATTTAAGTGTGCACTGTCCACATAAAACAAATAATGCTCTTTTTTTCTAACTTTTACTGTGAACATTCATCACTGGTGCTGAAGATGCACAGTTGTTAATTATTGTGTTTTTAACTTGTAATATACTGTAAATTTTGTATAATACTACAGTGACCTTATACAGAATAGAAGAGATGACAGGAGGCCTATAATTATTGTATAGGAAAGAAATGCCTATAATTATCTACTATTTTTAGGACTAGTGTGCATGGCCTCTTAATTTACATAAGCTTTAGACGTTCACACATTTTCTGTCTTTGCTTGTGGATGATAAATTTTGCTCAAATGAAATCAGAAGACATACTGTTAGATAAGGGGTTAGCCAACTGGGAGCTCGATTACAATGAACAACACGAGCTTTGGTGCCGGCTGAAAAAGGGAACATTTATTTGCATAGGATTTGTTTAAGGGAAGATTCAAAACATTAAAAAAAAACCCTACACCATATTAATATATTGGAGCTTGATAACGTGTGATTATTTTTTAGAGAATTGGTTAAATTATCTTGTGGAAAAGCATTAACCTAACAAGGAGAAAACCCCTAGGATATTTATCACATGTAGGGTGATTATGACAGCATGTTCTTATTAGAGATGAATATTTTGTGCTCATTAAGGTTACCCCCTTGAGTGCTCAAGGATGCAAAGTGCATTGCAGTGAGTGCTATAGTTCTATTGTCTTATGAGCACTTGCTGTTGGCTGGGGGCTTACGTTCCAAGTAAAGGGGCCTCTTTAAAATACCCAACCCTGGCAAGACCTGTATCAGAGCCACTGGGCAAATGGAACAGACTGGGAGGTTTTCAGTTCAAACACTCCAAGAATTGAGAGTGATATTGAGAAATCTCTGGTCTGCTAGGGGTAGCAGGTGGGAAAGGTGGTGGACTAGGTCCCTGAATAGTCTACAGGTGAACCCTGCTTGAAGGAAATTCAATACACAAGTTGCTACACTAGAACTATAAGCAAACACAAAATACCTACCTTATTAAAGAGATTTTTCACTATAAAAATAATCAAAAATGACTTCCCACAAAGTAGTAAGTTTTCCTGAAGTACATAATACATGACTTTTAGAAAAACTTGCTTTTTAGAAATAATTATTATTTTTATAGGCCTACTGGAAACTACACATATGCAATTACAATTTAAAAGGTTGCGTACAACTAAAAAATACATATCATCAGAAATATGTAACTTTACCCCAACCCCTTCCCTTACCTCATATTTTTAAATCTAAGGCACAACAGAAAAGCATGTTTAAAGTTCTGATTGGTTGGTTAATTTACTGAGATTTTTAATGACCATGTAATAGATAATTCTAAATAATCAGGAGTTGGTAGGTTGTTTGAATATGAATCATGTCCAAGAGCTCAGAACCCATAAATACATGGGCTTGTTAATCTCTATAGTTTTTTCAATATGTACCTTGAAAAAAGTAAGGACATTTAAAAAATACTATAACAATACAGAAGATATATTATAGAATTGTATACCTGGAACCAATATAATTTTATTAACCAATGTCACCCCAATAAATTCAATAAAAATAATAAAAATCCGCCCTGGCTGGTGTAGCTCAGTGGATTGAGTGCAGGCCTGCGAACCACACGATCGCGGTTCGATTCCCAGTCAGGGCACATGCCTGGGTTGCAGGCCAGTTCCTGGCAGGGGACACACCAGAGGAAACCATACATTGGTATTTCTCTCTCTCTCCTTTCTTTCCCCTCTAAAAATAAATAAGTAAAATCTTTAAAAATAAAATAAAATAAAATAAAAGTAACCACTGTTCATCTTTAAAAAAAATCAAAATCCATAATCCCAATACTATTGTTGCATCTAAATTTAAAAAAATTCTTTATTAGCAGTAGGTATATGTTCTCTTAAAGAATGAATGCATGATGAAGGCTCAGGAAAAGTGTTATTTAGGATGATTGCTGACAGCATGGTTTGGTAGGAAGTACATTAGTCTAGATTCAGTTGGACTTGAGGTCAAATCAAAAGTCTTCTCCTTTTTGTTTTCCTCAAAATGCTCTCCGTTTCTATAAAATAGCACTTGTCTTAGCACTCTTACAAGGTTATTGTCAAGATTAGCAATCCAATAGGGAGCTGTGGCTAAGGGCAGGGACTTGGCAGCCAGAGATCAGAGTGCACCGTCCCCAATATTTATTCTCTCTGAGCCTGTGAAGTCATCTGTAAAATGACAATAACAATAACTGCCCCTCAGAGTTGTCCTAAGAATCAATGTTAAGTAAGCCATTAGTAAAAAGTTTGTGTTATTTTTATGTGAAATTGCTTTGGTAAACTAGAATACTACAAAAATTTATTATTATTAAACTAATGTTTTCCATGTCCTTTTCATTCTCGGGCTTTGAAACTGTTCTTTCAAACTCTTCGAGGTACTTTCGAAAAAGATGAAATTGCTTTAGTGCTCACCGAATGAGGCTGTCTCTGTCAGGAGGCCAGTCTGGTTTGACTTGCTTTCCTTGCCCCCCACCCCCAAGCTGAGTGCAGGCTGGAGGAAAGGCCCTGGATGAAAGATGTCCTGGCAGCAAGAACATTTAACACCCTCTCTTGAGCCAGGAGGTAGGTGTTAATGTTTCTAGCTGGAGTCCTTGTAACAGAGATATTTAACACCTTCCTAGGATCCAGGAACCAGCCACTCTCTTTAAACCTAATTTGGCAGGTAAAAGGGAGAGAGAGATTTTCAGCTGAGCAGTTGAGAAAGTACAGGAACCTCTGTGCCACAAAGACAGAAGCCAGCTATTGCAGGATGATTCCTAAATGGAGAGAGTGTCTTCTTTAATTGGATGGTCTGGGGAGTGATTCTGATGGAACTTTTCCCAATAAACCTCACCCATTATGGGCAAGTGGGGTTGTTAGGAAAATAGTGGTTCTAGGACTGGGTAACGATGTATGAAGTTGCCCTGGCTGGGTGGTTCAATTTGTTGGAGCATCATCCCTAGCACCAAAAGGTTGCTGGTTTGATTCCCAGTCAGGACGCATACCTAGGTTGTGGGTTCAATACCCAGTCGGGGTGCATATGGGAGGCAAACGATCGATGTATTTCTCTTTTCTTTCCATTCTCTCTAAAAATCAATGAACATCCTCAGCTGAGTATTTTTTTAAAAAAGTAAGAAATTCAGGATGCATTAGAAATCCACACCTGGTTGTAGCCCGAAACAAGATTCTCTGACCAGCACGGTTGCCTGTGTGTTCTGTTCCCAAGAGGACCAGGAGTTCCTTTCTGGGAAGCCCGGTGTGAGAGAAGGATTCAGAGGAACCAATTCCTCAGGAGAGAGATCAAGGAGCAAAGTGCTTCAACTTGCCCTCTGAAGACGAACCCAACTAGTTTGGGGTCAATTTGGAGGATGCTATGGATGCCTTAGCTACAGAGTTCATGACAGAAATTAGACAACTCTATGAACTAATAAAAACTCCCCCCCTTTTGGGGGGAGTCAGGGTTTGACTGACAGCAGTGGTGAATTCTGATGTAGACTGAGCTTGAAATGTGCTTGTTTCTTCTCCAAAGCTGAGGCCGGTTTGCACAAGCGAAAAAGACAAGGTAAACAACTTCTCTTTAGACTTCCCAAGGTCTGTTTCTCTGGATGACATTGCAAGAACTGGATGACAGCGCCTCGCCTGGGAGTGAACCCAAACACTGGGGATCCTTTCAACACCCCAAAAGGGTTACCTCTTTGAAATGTGTAGACACCCTAGAATGACTTTCTCATTTAAATTCCATGGATCTCACAGGAGCCCAGGCCAGAAGGTGAAGCAGAGCAAACTCACACACTTTGATTACAAAAGAAAATGCATGTTTTTGATGAGCCTGCACTGGCTGCCTTCTTAGGCTTAGAATGATGTTTTCATCCCCTTTTTTGCCTATGAGGAATGTTGTAAGTAGACATAAATAAATGCCTTTATTATTCATTGTACTTGTGCTGCACTAAATCATTGTACATGGGAAATTGGCTATTTTGTTTGGCTGGCAATTGCTTAAGCTAACAGGCACTGAGACTCCTCCTTGGAGTTAGTGCTTGAATTATTTTGGTGCAAGTGAACACTCATTAGATTGAGAGTTGTTATAAAAACTAGAGCTATGGGATTGGGTAAAAACCACTCCATCACCCTAATCTCTAGAAACCCAGGCTGTACTGTGAACATAAGCACCTCTCCACTGGGGCTGAGGTCAAGTGTGCCGCAGAGTCCTGAGTGAATGTCTGTCTGGGAAATCAGACAAATGGGGGGTATTCTTCCTAAGTTTTCTTCAGTGTGATCATCCTTAATGTAGAAGAAAGGATAGGCAGTAGTAGGTTTTCCAAACGAAAATTCTGTTTTGGTTGATCATTATATACTCTGTTTTGTGTCATTCTAAGCAAAGCCATTGAAAACTCTATCTCTACATCCTTTTCATGAAACTCCCAGAAACTAGGCTAGAGATCCAGTGGAGTGGACATCTAGCCATTGGTCTCCACGCCAAGAGCCTTCCTGATTTTCCTGCTTCTGTCAATGGCATCACTATTGTTCTAAATACCTAGGCCTGTAGACCCCTGTTCCTAAAGATTCATTCTTTATCATTCCTCCCCAGGATGGCGGGGCCTTTTTACTTTCATCAACATCAGCATAGTACAGGCCCACAATCCCAAATAACCATGTGTTTCCCAACTCATCCTTCTGCCACCGTGATGCTGGCAACACAGTGCCTTCACATTCATTTCCTTATGCAGGCTGGGCACTGTGTTAAGTGTTTTATACGGGTCACTTTATTTAATGCCAACAACCATGCAAAGAGGTAAGTACTCTTTCTATGCCAGTTTTGGGGTGTTTTGTGCATGGCCACATGGTGAGAAGAGCTGGGATTTGAATCAAGGTGTTGTAAACTGATTGCACTTGTGGCCGAAACTCTTTATCCCTTCCTTTATCCTTGTCCTTTACCATGTGAATTTGAGTTCCCTTATCAAGAGGTAGAATCCATTTCCGTACCCATTGAGGCTGAGCTCAACCTTGGGACTTGCTTTAGCCAATGGGATGATAGCAGAAGTGATTCAGTATGAAGCTTAAGGTAGTGCTTGCATATTTTTGTCTGTGCTTTTGTCATCTGCCATGGCCGTGATGAAGAACATATTCAGGTCAATCTGCTGGATGATGAAAGACCCACTGATCAAATCCAGGCCACTCCAGTTGTCCCAGCCTTGGTTGTCTTAAATCAGAACACAGCCAGCCAAGACAGCAAAGCTGACTCACACCTAGCCTCCAAAATTTATTCACAATAACTTTTATTCATCTTTCTGTTCAAAATAAACCTAACAACTAGTTGATCAAACTACCCATTATTTTTCAATAACTATGTAGCCTAAAAGATCATATGCGGACTTCTGGATTCTAGTCTAGCATATTGGAAGTGTGAAAGTCACCACTTGGTCCAAATAACAAGTAAAAAGCTAAAGAAAGTGAAAAAGCAACACCCTTTCACAGTTTCATCAGAGAAGTGAGGTCATAGGGCAAACCATTGCCCCACAATTGGAGAGACAGGCAGGCAGAGAGAATCGCAATGTATCTGAGTAGAAAATCATGAGCAAAAACCAGTGCTGAGACAGGAAATCTTGAACTTTAATAGACAAATTGTTGAAAGCTCAGTGTGGATATGTGCACGAGTTAAAAACGTCACCCCCTGCTTCCTGCTCCTCTTGCAGTTCTATGAGGTTGTGGAGAAAACCGAAGAAAAGTCAACATTTCTCTTGTGCTTCTGGCGGGAGGGGGCGGGGTGGGAATTGGCCATACTGAAATGTACCAGAGCATTCTATTCTTAACAAGGCCTTCCCTTGAGAGACTATTTTGTCAGAGCCTAACCTGTGGGATTTTGACAGACACTAACCTGCAAGAAGGGGAAATACTCATCTTCAGCCTCTGCAGCCATCCTGTCCCACCTCAGGTGGGGGTAAAAGCTGAGGCATTTGTGATGTTCACAGCCTAGGGGCACAGGCTCATTAAAAGACTGAGATCTAATTATAGGGCTATAGAATGCTTCCCCTTCAAACACACATCCCTTACCACTACATCGGTAACGGCCTATTGACTACAGTTCCTCTTACCCTGTACGTCATATTCAGAGTTTGACAAAAATTATAAGGCATAATAAAAGAAGAAGCAAACGACACAGTTTGAGAAACAGAGCAAGCATTAGAACGAGACTCAGATATGGCAGGAATATTGGCGTTATCAGAATGTGGACTTAAAACAACTATGATTAGTATGGTAAAGACTAACAGAAAAGGCAGACAACATATAAGAACAGAAGGTAATGTAAGAAAAAATTTGGAAATTCTAAGAAAGAATAAAGATAGAAATTTTAGGGATCAAAAACACTATATCAGATGTGAGGAATATCTTTGAAGGCTCACTAGTAGCTGGACACAGTTGAGGAGACAATCTCTAAGTTTGAGGATACATCAGTAGAAACTTGTAAAACTAAAAAAAACAGAGACAAAAGACTAAAAAAATGGGACAGAATGTCCAAGAACTGCGAGGAAATTACAAAAAGTGTAATGAGAATACGAAGGTCACTGGTTCGATTCCTGATCGGGGCACATACGTGGGTTTTGGGCCAGGTTCCCGGTTGGGAGTGTGCAGGAAGAAACCACACACTGATGTTTCTCTCACACATTGATGTTCTTCCTATCAATGTCTTTCTTCCTCTTCCCCTTCTCTCTAAAAACAAACAAACAAAAAAAAGATTAAGGAAGAAGGAACAGATGAAATACTTCAAGCAATAATGACTGAGAATTTCTTCAGGTTAATGTTAAGCATCACATCACAGATCAGGAAACTCAGAGAACACTAAAGAGGCTAAATGTAAAATAAAACTACACTTAGGCATAGTACATTCAAACTGCAGAAAGTTAAAGATAAAGAAAAAAATCTTGAAAGAAGGCAGAGGAGGAAAACATTTTATTTATAGAGGAGCAGGCAAGAATTACATCTGACTTCTCAAAAACCATGCAGGCAAGAAGAGATTAGAATGTTGAGAGTAAAAATCTCCATCAATGTAGAATGTTGTGCTTGTAAAATTATCCTTGAAAAGTTAAGGAGAAATAAAGGCTTTCTCAGACAAACACTGAGGGTATTTGTTGCCAGTAGATCTTTCTTGCTTGAAATTGTAAAAGAAGTTATTCAGAGAAAAGGAAGTTCATATAGGTCAAAACCTTGGCTCTACATAAACAAAGCAAGAGCATTAGAGAAGAAATAAATGAAGGTAAATGAAAACTTTCATTTTTCTTATTCTTAATTAATCTAACTTATAGCAGTTTGCTCAAAATAATAATAGCAACAGTGTAGTTGAACATATATATGTATGAATGGCAGTAATGTACAAGAGACAGGAGAGAAGAATCAGGAATGTATTGTATTAAAATGAACTTGCCCTACCTAGGAAGTAGTATAGTGTTATTTGAAAGTGGATCTAGATTAGTTGTAAATATATATTTACAACTCAAGGCAACCATTAAAAAAGTTAGAAAAAGTATAATTACATGTTAAGAAAGGAGAGAAAATATAATCATATAAACTATTTGACTAAAATCACAAAAGAAAGAAAAAGAGTGGAAGAAAAATCTAGGCACAAAGAACAAAGGCAATGAATAGAAAACAGTAACGAGTATGGTACGGATTAATTCAACTATACTAATAATCACTTTAAGGATTAGTGGTCTAAGTACACCTATTAGAAGATAAAGACTGTCAGAATGAATTTTTAAAAAAAGAGCCAACTATATGCTGTCTATAAGAAACCCACTTTGAATAAACTGAAAGATTAAAAGTAAAGTTATGGAAAAGATATATTTAAACTATGCAAAAAAGCTGAAGTAGCTATATTAATTCTAGACAGATAAAACTTCAGAGCAAGGAAAATTATTAGGAATAAAGAATAGCATTATGTAATGATAAAGGAGTTAATGCTGTAAGAAAACATGCAATCCTTAATATGTATGTACCTAAGGACAAAGCATCAAAATATACACGAAGCAGAACCGATAGAACTGCAAGGAGAAACACATGAACCCACTATCATAGTTGGAGACTTTAACACTCCTCCATCATGAATTAGCAGACCTAGCAGGTATAAACTATGTCCTCTGTAAGAACATAGCAGAACTCATCAGTACCATCAATCAACAGAATATGATTGATATCTATAGACTACTTCATCCAACAACAGCAGAATGCACATTTCTCCCAAGCTCACATGGAACATACCCCAGGGTAAGACTATATTCTATGCCATAAAACATATCATAAATTAAAAAGACTATTAATTATACAAGGTATGAGGCCTGTCCAGAAAGTATCCAGCCACACACAATGAAAAATGGAGAAATTTATTGAAGAATGTACAAGATACAAGGAACATAGGACAATGGTGCCTCAGTCCCCTTCAAAGTCAGCACCTTGGGACCTCACATAGTTTCCCCAATCATCATCAGCTTCCCCATTGTATTTTCCTGAATTTCATTGACAGTGCTCTAAAATCTCTTCCCTTTCAAAGGTGATTTTTGTTTTGGGAAAATGCAGAAGTCACAGGGCACCAAAATGGGCTGTAGGAGGGCCAAGTTACCTGGATGATTTGACATTTTCCAAAAATCTCTGCCTGAAACTTGATGCATGAGTGGGTGCACTGTAGTGATAAAGCTGCCATTCACCAGTTGCCCATAGCTGAGGCCTTCTGAATCATCCTAGTAGTTTTTGTGAAGGAATGTTCAAGCTTAGCATAAAATGTGATACAGATTTTTTGCTCCACTCACTTGGTCATTTTGAATGTGACAGCCACACAGTACACATGCTCACTCAAAGGTGTCTACAGCCCCACTGACTAGTACAGTGAAGTCATCATTGTTTATGCATGTGCATTCCAGTCTACTCTCCTTGACTGCCATGTTACATTGATGTAGTGCAAACTGTTATTGCTATATTAACAATGGTTGGTCTTTTTCAAGACATCGCATATGGTCTTAGGCTACAATAGAATTAGAGTAGAAATCGATAGCTAGAAAATCACAAAATACTTGGAGATTAAATAACACTCTTCTAAATAACATATGGGTTAAAAAGAAAATCTCAAAAAATTATAAAAGACTTTGAACTAAGTGAAAGTGAAAATACAATTAATCAAAACTTGTGACAGGCAGTAAAAGCAATGCTAAAAGGGAAATGTATAGTGTTGAATTCAAATTTTACAAAAGAAAAATGATCTAAAATCAATCATCTAAACTTTCACCTAAGGACACTAGAAAAAATAAAAGGAACAAACTCAGTTACCAAGTAAGCAGAAGAGAAGAAATACTAATAATTAGATGAGAAATCAATGAAATTGAAAACAGGAAATCAGCAGAGAAAAATAAACAAAACCAAAAGCTGGTTCTCTGAAAAGATCAATAAAATCAATAAACCTGTAGCCAGACTGACTTAGAAAAGAAAGAGATAAGACACAAGTTATTAATATTAGAAATGATACTCCACAGACATTAAAAGAATAATAAAATACTATGAACAACTCTATGCCCATAAATTTAATAACCTAGATGAAATAGACCAATTCCTTGAAAGACACAATCTGTCAAAGCTTATACAAGAAGAAAAAGACCATCTGAATTGACTTATATTGGTTAAATAAATGGAATCACTTATTAGTAACTTTCTAAAACACAAAGCACCAGGCTCAGATGGGTTCATTGGTGAATTCTACCAATTTTTTAAATATTTTGTTTATTTATTTTTAGAGAGGGGATGGGAAGGAGATAGAGAGGGAGAGAAACATCAATGTGTGGTTGCCTCTCATGTGCCCCCTACTGGGGACCTGGCCTGCAACCCAGGCATGTGCCCTGACTGGGAATCAAACCGGCGACCCTTTGCTTCACAGACCCGTGCTCAATCCACTGAGCTACACCAGCCAGGGCTGAATTCTACCAAATGTTTAAAGAAGAAATTATACCAATTCTCTACAATCTCTTTCACAAGACAGAACTAGAGGGAATACTTCCAAACTCATTCTATAAGGCTAGCATTACCCTAATACCAAAGCCAGACAAAGATATTATAATACTATAGGCCAACATCACTCATTAACATAGATGCAAAAATCCTCAGCTAAATATTAGCAAATCAAATCTAAAAAAGTATTAAAATAATTATATACTATGACCAAGTGGTGTTTATTCTAGGTATGCAAGGCTGATTCAATATTCAAAAATCAATTGATGTAATCCATCACATCAATAGAATTTGAAATTAAAAATACAATATTAGTTGCATTAGCACCCCCAAAATGAAATGAAATATTTAGCATAAATCTAACAAAATATGTACAAGATCAGTATGAGAAAAACTACAAAACTGAAGAAAAATATCAACCCAGTATAAGTGTACAGATATTCCACTTTCATGGGTAGGACGATTCAGTGTTGCCAAGATGTCAGTTCTTTTCAACTTGACCTGTAGATTCAACACAATCCCAATAAAATTCTAGCAAGTTGTTTTGTAGATGTTGACAAAATGATTCTAATGTTTGTGTGCAGAGGCAAAAGATCCAGAATAGCCATCACAATATTAAAGGAGGAGAACACGAAGGTGGAGGACTGACACTGCCCAACTTCAAGTTCTCTGATAAAGCTACAGTAGCCCAGACCAGCTAGTACTGGTGGGAAAATGGACAGATAAATCAATGGTACAAAATACAGAGCCCAGAAATGGATCCAAACAACCTATTGGTCTTTGGCAAAAGAGTAAAGGTAAAACAATACAGAGAAGATAGCCTTTTCAACAAATGGTGCTAAAATAACTGTGCATTCCTTCACATGCAAAAAAAATTGAATCTATACACAGACTTTACCCCGTCATAAAAATAAACCGAAACTCCTAAATAATAACATAGGAGAAATGCTGCTGCATATCATATATCATTGGGGAAATGCAAATTAGAACAACAATATTATACCACTATACACCTACTAGAATGGCTAAGATTCAGACATTGATAACACTCAGTGCTGGTAAGGATTCGGAGCAAGAGAAGCTCTCATTTGTTGATGCTGGGAATGCAAAATGATACAACCAGTTCAGAAAATAATTTGGCAGTTCCTAACAAAGCGAAACCTGCAATCTAGCAACCACAGTTGTTGATATTTATTCAAAGAAGTTGAAAACTATGTCCACAGAAAACCTGCTCATGGGTGTTTACAGAAGCTTTATTCATAATTGTCAAAACTTGAAAGCAACCAAGACATCCTTCAGTAAGTTAATGAATAAGTAAACTGTGGTATGTCCAGACAATGGAATATCATCCAGCATTAAACAGAAACGCATAATCACGCAGTGGAAAGACATAGAGTAATCTTAAATAACCTGAAATATTAGTAGCCTAATATTACTAAGTGAAAGAAGCCAATTTGAAAGGCTATATGCTATATGATTCCAACAATATGAAGAAGGCAAAACTTTGAAGACGGTAAAGTTCAGTGGTTGTCAGAGGTTAGAGGGGAGGGGGGGATGAACAGGTGAAGCACAGAGGGTTTTTAGGGCAGTGAAACTGCTCTGTATATCGCTGTAATGGTGGAGACCTGCCATTATACATTTGTCAAAGCCCATGGAATATACGATACCAAGGATGAACACTAATGTAAACTATGGATGGGGTGATAATAATGTGTCAGTGTAGGTCCATCAGTTGAAATTGTAATGCAGTAGGTTCCCGAGTTGTATCAGATATACCGTTCTAGTGGGAGGGGAGGCTATGTGTGTGTGTGGGCGGGGGGCAGGGAGTACGTGGGAATTCTCATTAGTATCTGCTCATATTTGCTGTGAACTTAAAACTGCTCTAAACATAAAGTATATTTAAAAGGGGATAATAATAATGAGTTAACTAGCTTTAAAAAAAGGCAAAGTACAGATTCTTAGTCTTGACAGAGTAGCCCTTTACCCTCGAAACCTTGCTCTCAACGTCCCACCACTAATTTCTGCTCTAGCCAATGTAGCCTATTCAAGATCCCCCCAAATGTTCTTGTCCTTTCCCACTGTCTTCTCAGCTCACTAGTCTACTCCCCTCTCTTAAGCACTGAGTTCTACACCTCCCGATTCATCCTTTCTAGAGGCGATGTCTCTTGCATCTGAATGCCCCTGCCTCTGTGCCAGTCTGGCTCTTAGCACTGGCTACCCTGTGGGATTAGGAAGAGAAGACTGTTTTTAAAATGTATGCATATTATCTCTTTAATGTGCAAATTCTCTCAGAACACAAACCTTGCCTTATGATTTGTGGCACCTCCCTCAGTCTTACTTGTATTTAATTCAAGGATTAAGTCAAATTATCAAAATCTATGTTAAGATATCAGCACAGTAAGTGGCCACAAAAGTTTCCACACTGGGAGATGGATCTCACATTCCTCAGTGTCACAGTGCCTCCAGTAGGCTTTCAGAGTTAACTTCTGATCCCCGTGGTGCTGGATCAGAAGTATTGTTTCTGATAGGTATTGAGAGGTATTGTTTCTGATAGGTTTCTGAGAGGTATTGTTTCTGCCTTAGGGGTGAAGGCCTCGGGCCCCTCAATATTCTCTAGTCTGGGAAACCCTACACAGCTTATTACCAGAGGGGCCACTCCTCTCCACACTAATCCTGGGCCAAGTGAAAATGAACCAATTTCTAAGACTAATGATCTGAGAGTCTTCCTGGGGCAGCAGGCTCTCAGCTCTGGCATCTCTCTTGCCCCCGCAGAGCTCTAGAGCAGCAATTCTCACTTGAGGGTAATGAGGGAGTGTCCACATTTGCTCCTAGTGGTGAGGGAGGGTACTGCTACAGTTCCTCCTGGGACAAAGTCCCTGCCCAGCCGCAACCACACCCACACTGACTGAGAACCTCCACTCTAGTAGTCAAACTGTTAGTGCATGGGAACATCTGTCCTGTCAACTAAATCTATTCTATCAGGGAAATCAGATTCTCTTCCAATTTACCTTAATTTCACAACTACATCAGGTAAAATGTACTTTGCCCTTGCCCCAAATTATCTGAGCCGTGATCTCAGTCTGACCATTTTGTTTTGACAGTTCCCACCTTCCAGAGTATTCAATTCTACCTCGTTCTGTAGAGAAGTCTGTTCGTCAACAAAGACACACTATGTTTCTTGTCTGTCCTTGTGAGCCTGAATGATCACATGAGATTTTGATAGTGCATTTGCCATGTGTATTTATTATGCTTGCAGGTACATACAAGCATAACATACTAATTGAATTATTCTAAAAATACAAACATTTTTGCAGGGCTGCAGAAACACATATTAAATATCTAAATCTACAATCTGCTGACAAACAGAACCTTTTCTAACAAAAGACAGCAGTTTCCTAACAGTGTTAGAAAGCTGGCAATATGTTTGTTAAAATCTTTAATTAGGGATGGGCTTTTCTAGAGGCCTCTGAAGGCAAAAGGTGTAAATGGAGAAACTGTCCCAGCCTGCATGCTCCGTGGTGGCTCTGTTCCGAGCACAGATGGGCTGGTGAGGAAACTGTGAATGGACAAATGATAACAGACTACTCTGTAATTCCAACATCAGCTCATTAGCAATCTGTCAGAAAGTTTAATATGCATACGGGTGAAAATGCAGAAATCACCTGGCAGTTACGCAATCTTGTTCGGATGTGACTAAAAAGGCCATTATAAATGGATTGGCATAATGACCATTAATAAAATGATAATGTCTCAGGAAGCACAGGCATTTGAATGCTCTTTAGTCTTGTTGGAAAATGATGATTTTCTGTGTCCTCAGACTGTCACAGGAAGCTGAGGTGACAATGGTTTTATGATGGAAATCATTAATAAATAAATAGCTAAGCTGGTATGGTACAAAATGTGAGGGACATGAAGCCACTCAGGTTTCCAAAGAATGAGTAATGACATCTCTCAGTTTTGAAAAAGACTACGTCGACAATTTTAAATTCCCTTGGTTACAAAGCTAGTTTCTAACTAATTTTATACTTGCTAGTTAATGGTTCAACTAGTTGCCATTGAAAATAAATTTATTTACAAAAAAGAAAAAGAAAATGTATTTATTTAGGTTAGTGTGTACGATGGGCTGAATTTGATGGGTGATCAAGATTTGGTCTCTGAAGGGAAAAAGAGAATGAATGTTTTGGGAATGTCTGGTATTTGCCAAGTGCTTTACATTTGAGATCTTATTCGATTTTCACAATGACCGAGAAGATATTTTCCTCATTTTACAGATAGAGAGGTAACTGAGCCCCAAAGAGAGAACATATTGTATGGCTGGTAAGTGGAGACGATTCTATTGGAACTCACTTCTGTATAGTTCATCTTTTCCCCACTGCACTGTATTGCCTCTCAGGTTGTCGGCAATGCACACCAACACTAGCCTGCTGGGATCCTTACTACTTACTATGAACAGGCGCACGGGGCCCAGGGATTCAGCTGCACTGAACTTAGCCATCCAATTTTGACGACGCAAACAGACACTGATTATTTAGAGTATATACATTAAAATTTCTTTTTTGGAGGACATCTGCGCTTCAATATTAGGACATGTCTACATGTAACATGAGAAGGTAAACTAATGATATCTAAAATCTAGTCAAAATAATTCTGGAAGAGTATGTACATTACATGATTCCATTTATATAAAGCTCAAAAACAGGTCAGGCCAATTAAAACTGTTAGAAATCAGGGTGGTGGCTATGCTTGGGGAGAATAGGGACTGTAAGCAGGTACCAAAGGATGTCTGGGCTCAAGGTATCCCTCTATTTGTTGATCTGGGGACAGGTTTTAGCAGTGTGTTCACTTTGTGAAAATGTGTCCAGTTTGTACATGATTTGAACACTTTCCTGTAGCATATCATACTTTAGTGGCATTTATCCCTGCAAAGTAGAAGAGAACATTTTTTTTTCTTTACCTGCTTCAAATTGGATGTCTACTAGTTCAATTTCCACATTTTGTGACCTTGGGAAAAATTGTTCTTTATGTGAAGCTTGTAGTTGGACATCTCCTTCTACAGCTTGGAGATTGTGAGTAGGGGAACACGTGCCTGCCTTGTTCGCGTGAGTGTGTGCACCCTTAAGCACACTCCTCTGGTGGAAATAGACAAGGATATAAGCATGCTCATATCCTAGTCGAATGTGAATTCCACAGAAGAGGAGCTGGGGGCAGAGCTATCTTGTGTGGAGACCCCTTGTTGGCAGCAGCCGCTTGTGTAAATAGCAGTGACAGGCACCTTCCCCTTTCAGGAGGAACCGAATTCTCCAGCCAAGCTGTTGAGCCCATTCTTTCCTTGGGTTTTTATCCCATTCCTCCCATTACCCAGTTCCAGTGGAAGAGCTGAGGGGTTGCTTAAGGAGGATTCACGTATCCCGAAGACACCTGAAGGGGTGATTCTGAGGGCTCTTACACACCCTGTTCACCACCTCACGCATGCTTCCTAACTTAGAGTGTATACTGCCTCCATTACCCAATTTTTTTTAAATCAACAAAATAACTACAAATGAGGAAGATTGTTGGATGCTGCGTGGCATAGACTTTGCCAAAATAGCAACCTCATTTCTGGAACTTTATCCTGAGGATATCACCAGACAAGTTTGCGAAGTTGTGTATTACTCACAATGTGGTTCAAGGACTACCAACATCAGTGTTGCCTGTAGGGCGTGGGGAAATGCAGCTGGGTGGGTCTCATGCCTTTCTTATTGGAGCAGAGCCTCTAAATGTGGGGCTCATGCACCCATATATTTAAAATAATCCAGAGGATTCTTGGTCACATTAAAGTTTGAGGATCACTCATGTACAGGGGTATTGGTACAATGTTATTTAAAATAGGAGCAAAGGAGGGGAGCCTGGATGTTTACCTGAAGAGAATCAGTTAAACTAACGATGATACAATAATGTCCTGCAGCTCTGAATCTGTAGTGTAAGTCCATATTAACTGGCATAAAAAATATTCACACGATATTGCCAAGTGACAAAGAGCAGATTACACCACATTGTGTATTATCCGTTGACATTTTTGTTTCTAAATGTGTGTGTGGGTGATGCCAGAATATCAACAGTGCTTGTCTCTGGATGATATCACTATTTGTATTGCTTTCCTCTATATTTCCTGATCCTTTTGCAATGAATATACATTATTTTTATATTTTAATGACTGAATAAGGCTTTTAAAAAGTATTTGATATCTGATTTCCTGGACAGTTACTTCAAGTGGACCATCTCAGTGAAATTTGTGGCTGGTTAATGCAGAAGACAGCTGTGGCTCTTTGTCCCTTTTAGTGTGTGACCATCCAGAACCCGTCTTTCCACTGGTCCGTAGATCAGCCAGTACTGCCACTGGGGTAGAACCTTCGAACACAACAGTGGCTTTATGGCTGATGTTCTACGTCTAAGAGTTTTTACTCATTAGAACCAGTGTTTTTTGTGAGTTTAAGAACAGTGAGGAATTGAGTGCGGGCCTGCAAACCACAGGATCGCGGTTCGATTCCCAGTCAGGGCACATGCCTGGGTTGTGGGCCAGTTCCCAGAAGGGGACTCATGAGAGGCAACCATACATTGATGTTTCTCTCCTTCTCTTCCACTCTGAAGATAAATAAATTAAAATCTTTTTTAAAAAAGAACAGTGAGGAGGGCTGAGAAATGCATTCACTGATTTTGGGAAGTGAATCTGGTGCTTAAAGAAAGGCTGTTTGATTCTTCCATAGACAAAAATATTTGCAGCAATAGACACGAGTACTAAAGAAAAGGATGGGTCAATGAAGTGTAACTGTTATTATCTTATTTATGATTTCTTTCAACCTCTTGACCCTAAAATTCTTTTTCCCCCTCTTCCTTCTTCAGCTTATTTACTTGTAATAAAAGTGAAGTGAAATGAGATCCACTGAAAATTCTGGTATTTTGCCCTTCAGACTACAGTCTTGAGAGTGCATTCTTCTTAATCCAATTCTGTTTTAAATGTTGTCAGGATGTACCATAATTGGCTGTGATAAATGACATCGGAACCACATTGCTATTCATTCTGGAAATGATATGAGCTCAGCATGCTGCTGATCAAATGCACTCCTGCATTAAAACTATTACAGGCAGAATGCCTCCATGGGGTTCTGTTCTCCTAATAGTTTTCCAGGGTTTATACTGAAAGGGTTCTGTCAGTCAAGACTGAAAATCAGCTTGGCACCCTGACTCTGGTTCATAAAATGCAATTGCCAGGATCTCAGCTCAGAGGGCACAGTTCCCTGGTTTCAACATTATCAAGCCCCACTAAAAACTCATTATAATTGATGCTCACTGATAATAGACTTCCTGTTTTTTAATGCAAAGAATACCTCTAGGCAGACTCTTTACCTTACAAAAAGCCTGCTAGAAGAGAAACCCATATCAAAGACAAATAGCAAGGAGGAAGTAGGGCAGGCTGAATGTATTTTTATAAGTACCCTGAAGACAGACTTGATGAAGATTCTGACTTTCTTGGGGGACTTGGAGTCCGAATAATGCGCCAAGAATCAATACCCAAATAGAGCTATGGTATTGAGGGGACTCGGATAACACTGTCACCAATAATGGGAAGATGAGAATTCCAAATGAAAAAATTGTATTTTACCAGGGAAAACAAGATGTCACAAAGCAGGAAGCCTGTGTGTGACAACTGATATGCCAGTTAGAAGAGAAAAAAGCCTCTTGAATCACTAAGTCACTTGTCTGGCTGTACAGTCCCAATATCACTGTCTCTCGGTTCTTCTAAGACCAAGACTTCTCGTTCAATTGATTCCAGTTCTTTTTAAAAAGAAATATTTCTCCTCTGATTTCTTGGACAGAAGCCCTCTCACTAAAACAATCCACATTAGAGGGACAGTAGGGAGGTCAAAGTGCTAGAAGGAGGTCTGATGGCTTTCAAACTAGTTCTACTTTCTAGAAAGTTTCTGCTGGCTGCCTCTGAGGAAGTAGAATTTGGAATAAACAAAGCCTGGGTGAGAGGTGAATATTCCCATCCAGTAAATTCTCAGGATGGCGAAATATCATTAACATGTACAATAAAGTAGAAAACTAAGAAAGGAACATTATTAATTATACTTCAATGTTATTTATTTGAGAGTCTCTATTCAGAGGTAACTGGGGTGATGTCACAGGAAGGAAGAAGAAAACAGATTTCCATGGGTGGTGGAGCTCTCATTAAGAAAGTTTTAATGAGGCACTCAGAGCATGGTCTTTTTAGCATGACCAAAATATCTCTGGAGGCTGTAGGGTCAGGTGATATTTAGGAAACTCTAGACTCCATTCTATTTGCTTCAGAGTCCTTTCCAAACTTTAATTGCTTGAATTTCCCTGGTTAAGTAAAAAAAAAAAAGCACATGCAAATTTTGATTGGATTATTTTATTGTATTGGCCTGCATTTCTTCCAGATGTGTTTCTCTTCAGTTACATATTCTAGCACACGTTGCCTCACCTGCGGGTGAGGAGCAGAACCTCCCGCACTCTCTTTAGAGTAAATTGGGACTGGCGTGCACTGTGGACTTGTTACGTTCTGCACCTTGTACTTAGCTCTTTACAAACCTTATCTCCACCTGATCCTTACACAACCCTGTGAAATTGGGAATGTTTGTCTTATTTCCAATTTACAGGGAAGTTGGGTAAGACATAAATTGAATCACTTGCCTAAGATCATCCCCCTGGTAAGTGCATTCTAACCTGATCTCTCTATATACAAACTTCTACTCCTTTATTGCTATGCTCTATACCTTCTGAGCTGAGGAAGTTTCACACTTGAGTCCCCACCCCCGAACATGGGTTCTAGTGTCCCATCATTGGTAGGAAAGGGTGCTCTATCCTTGTCCTTGGAACAAGCCCTGGGTTACTCTGATCCAGACCTGCTTTGTGAAATTGGGCCACAAAGAGGAGACAGCCTGCAAATGAAAGAGCTCTAGGTCACAGAGATCTGACATCCAGTCTTGGCTCTCATACATACTAGCTGTGTGACCTAGGCCAAATAACTTACCCTCTCTGAACTTCCCCTACTCAGCTCTGTATTTAGTGTAGAAAGAGCTAAAGAAATTTTAAGGGTATATGAGTTCTGGGTTTGTACTCAGTCTCTGTGTTTCTAACTGGTGACGGCTATGGGAGGTAGGAAGCAGAAATACGATGATTGTGTTTGTGAAAACATGTAGCAGAGTTGATAACAAGTGAGCAATAATGATGCCACACGCCTTTCCCGAGCAGATATTACCAATCGATCATGACACCGTTTTGGGACACTGGATTCAGCACGAGGATTTTTCTCGAGGGCTCCACGCAGTCCACTGGCGATGGCACTCCGGGTGAAACAGGAAGCCACTTTCATTGACACATGAAGAGGAGTAAAGTGAGAAGGTAAAGGGTCTAAAGAAGAAGCAACATAGTGAAACTGGAGCCTGAGCATTGCTGCTTCTCATTTTTTAACATCTGTTTCTGTAATTCTTTTTACATTAGTGGAAAGTGGGTCTTGTGGTAGACGTGACGCACATCCTCAGCTGGAGACTAACGCTGTCGCTTACTTTCCTGAGGTGACTCTCCGTAAGCCTGATGGTAGCCCAGTCCTGTAAGACTAGTAGCCCCAAAATACAGTTGAGGAAACTGAGGCTTAGGAAAGCTCAGCAACTTGTCCAGTATCACATAGCTATTGAATAGGATTTAGGGCCTAGGACCACCTCGCCCCAAATGCTGTTTTCTGTCCACAGTGCCAGTCTGGACCCACGCAATGCTGAGTTCCAGGCCTGCTACAGAACCTCAAGCCTGGCTCTGCTCCCCAGCCTTCCCGGACTCCCAGCAGCTGGGCCACTGATCTCTCCATCTGCCCTGGTGCACAGAACCACGGGGCCTGAGGCTGGGTTCCCGGCAGGAAATTTGATACTGGAAAAAGGTTACTAAAACTAAGTTGGCTTAAAATGGGTTTCCCAACGTCAATAGCAGTTTTAAAAAGGGGGGTGGGGTGGGACTCGTGCTTTATCTTGGAATTGAAACTTAAACTTATGAAAATAGATGTGTTCCAAGAATTAAGTCTGTGGACTTACCCCAAAGCTTAGTAACACAAAGCAATCAAGTATTACGCTCCCTGATTTTGCAGGCCAGGAATTTAGACAGGACACGACACATGATTCGGTGGCTCCCCACTGCCACTTTCATTGACTTCAGGAAATCCTCTCTCACCTACTTACTTTGTTACTGTAAGAACTCAGATAATAAATATTACAATAAGGAAATTTCCCCCACTTCCCCTCCCCTGTCTTCAGTCCTACCTCTTTCTTCCCTGAAAGCAATGCCTCATCACCCTGCACTGTACTTCTGTGTTATTCCCTAAATGCACTTCTGCCCCCTGTTTTCCACTACCCTCTGTGCTTTAGGGTAACTGAGCTTCGATGACAGGCTCATTCGAAGTTCCTGTTTCTGGCATCTGGCTAGATTCCCAGGGCCCTGGGGCCTGAAACTGGTCACAGGCCCAACTGATATGTTTGTCCTTTCCCCTTGGGCTCTGGGAGAAAGTGAAGACAGAATCACATTTTGAAAAAAATATATTAAACTCAGTTTTAGACACACTTTACATTTGAGGAGCTCGTAGCAACATCTAGTAGACATTTCCACTTTCCCTGGAAGTCAGCAGATGAGTTAGAATAAAGATGCACACAGGTAGTATCCACTTCTCTGGGTTAGATTTCAGAAAGAGTTTAGCATGAGAAGAAAAGAAGTGGGAAAACAGAAATGACAGCAACTGGCCAGTGGAGGGACCTGAGCCAGCCAAGGAGCCTGAGAAAGAGTGGTCAGAGGGGTAGCAGGACAGCCAGGAGAGCGCGGACCATAAATGTTAAGACAAGAGAGTTGTAAGCAGGAGAGAGTGACCGTATAGGTCATACTGTGCATGAGGTTACGTGAGATGGAAACTGAAAGTAGTTCCTAGTATTTTACATTTGAGGCGTTGTTGTCTATAGAGCAGGTTCATCCAAGTGGAGATAGTGGTGATAAGTTGAGGTCACCTCAGTTAAGGTGTGGCTGGTTGGTAAGGAAGTAGGCAAAGCAAGAGATAGCTATCCTCTCTAGTACTTTGGATGTGAATGAAAATAGCCATCGGGGCAGATGCTTAAGGACAAAGAGTGATAGGAGATTGAATGTGAAACTGGCCCTAGCTATTCATCCCTCCCTTTGAGATGGGATTTTGCAGCTCCTTCCATCATGAAGTAGAGTCTATTTCCCTGTTCCTGGGCTGACCTTGTGACTTGCTTTTGCCAGAGAGAGAGAGAGAGAGAGAGAGAGAGAAGCGTGATATTGTGCCAATTCAAGGCGGCTTGGGTACCTGTGCTCTCCCTCTCTTACCATTCTGCCCAGCCACAACGAGAATAAGCCTGAGCTAACTTGCTGGATAACTGATCAATGGCCCAGGCATCCACTTCACCATAACTAATAACCTGCTAACCGACAGGTATGTGATTGAGATCATCCTTGATCCGCCCGACCCACCAGCTGACTGCATACTCATGAGGATGTGCAGACAGGATTTCAGCCCCTGCTAAAGCGAGCAGAGGCTGTCCCAGAGCAATGGAACTACCCACATCCTTCACCAACTTGTGAATAATAAAAATGCTTATTGTTTTAACCTACTATTTTGGGGTGTTTTGTTACGCATCAATAGTTAAATGACTCAACAGATTACCAGAAGGTTTTCATTATCTTACTTTGGCATGGAGGAGATTTGAGCATACCTGTATGTTGTGGGGGAAAAAATAGATTTAAGTGATGGGAAATAAGTGATGGGATATGACTGAAAGCTCAGGTGGAAGATTAGTCTGGCCAAAGGCAAAGGGCCTCCTTTGTTTTCAAGAAAAGAAGGAGTTGGGGATGGAGCAGGGTGTACCAGGCTGACGTTTAGGGCATCACCGGAGCTTCAGCCCCAACCTGAGAGCTAGGTGGTGGCTTCTCCAGCTGCATCTCTGGACTTGCTCACATTTAACACCCAATCAGAAATTAACGCCCCAAGCTCAAGCATTTCCACATCTGTCAAAGCTAAAATGGGCGTCAGACAGATTTCCTTTTGTTTTCACTAGTGCATGTCAAACACCGCAGTGACAGCAAAGAAATAATCTTCAGTTTGTGTATAATGAGGTCTGAAATTTCCGTCTCCACACACTGATCATGAATCTTATTTCACTAGATAAACTGACAGCAGAGTCTCAGGCACTTGAACAAAATTTTGAAAAAAATCAACACAACCACCCATATCTATGGTTTTTTTGTTTGCAGCTGTCACTTTTATGGTCCAGTTATCTTGTCTCTATGTGCTCATTTCCAGTTTTGTCTGGATTTTTTAACAGCCAAATCATTCCTTAATCCCGGACATATACTTCCTATCCTGAAAAATGAGTTAGTAGAAACACAACAGGTTTGGGAGGCAGAAAAACTGAGTTCTAGGCTTAATTCTGCTGTTAGCTAGCAAACTTACCTAGGCTAAGTCACATAGCCTGTCTCCTTATCTGAAAAATATCTTCCTTCAACACATGTGTTTATCGAGTACTTACCATGTACCAGGCACTGTTGTAAGTGCTTAGGATGTATCAGTGAGAAAACAAAGACCCCTGCTTTCAGGGGGGGGGGTACATTCTGGAGAAGTCAGACAATGGAAACAAATGCAATAAGCAGGATAACAATATCATATGTTAGATGGTGAAAGTGTTATGAAAAATTAAAATAAAGTCGGGGTCAGGGCCAGTGGCTGGTTAAAAGAATCTGCTAAGTAGGTGACTGGAAGGAGGTGAAAAGGTTACCATGAGGGGATCTGGAGGAAAAATGTTCTAGGCAAAGTCCCTAAGGGTATTTCCTCCATCTTTCCTTTCCTCCGTGTTACATTCCTGCTTGTTGACCTCAGGGAAGGTTTGTAATGCACGCAACCGTCAGGCCAGTCTTTGTACTATTCCGTACATTTCTGTGAACACCCACCAACTGACCAGCTCTCCCCTTTGAGCTAGCTAGGTGGGCATCAGGTACAAGAGCCTGTTGCCTTGCATTTACTTTTAGGGACCTCCGTGTGGTATTTTCCTGACATGCAACAGGCCAGATCTGTCTCGTGCCGAACACCACCTGGGTATGCCCTTCCTGCTCCGCACAGGGCAGGTGAAGCCGGAAAACACATATTAAAAAGACATGGCTCTTGATAAAGTAACTAGCACTTCTGAACACCTCTGACGTGCCAGGTGCTTTACATTCTTCATTTCTCCGATTCCCTACAACACTCCCAACCTCTCTCTGAGGCCAGCGGTTTCCCACTTTACAGACAAGTAAATGGAGCTTCAGTTTGTGTGGGGAACTTAGCTATGGTCATGTAGCTAGTGAATTTCACAGCCAGAATTTAATTCCCGAGGGCATGTTCTTTCGGCTATACTACATGGCTTCTTTTCTTTCCAAATATCATTTAATCTCGTCAAACATCCAGAGGTCAAATTCCAATTCTATCACGTTATGACTGTGTGATCATAGGCAAGACACTTAACTTTTCTGAGCCTTCGTTTCCTCATTTGTAAAATACGTATAAGTAGCCATCTCATGAAGTTGTTGAGCGGATTCAATGAAATAATTCATATGAAGTGCTTAACATAGTATCTCTAACATATTGTTGATAGGCTTTAAAAAAATTTTTTTTAAAGATTTATTTATTCATTTTTAGAGGAGAGAAATATCGATGTGTGGTTGCCCCTCATGTGCCCCGTACTGGGGACCTGGCCTGCAACCCAGGCATGTGCCCTGACTGGGAATAGAACTGGCAACCCTTTGGTTCACAGCCCGCACTCAGTCCACTGAGCTACACCAGCCAGGGTGTTAATGGACTTTTTAAAGGCACATATAACATTATATGCCTTAATGTCCAGAGACATTAAGATGTCTCTGGAAGGCTCAGGAACTGGGGAGCTGGAACAAAGTCTCATTTTTCACTCTGTATATACATTTAAATGTCGGGCCACATGAGATTTATTCAAGCAAAAGATTAGATAATTGTTAAGAGACACTTTTATTTGTATCATTGTAAGCAATTTGTAATAAGCCATCCATGTGCTAGACGGGTTTGGGGGAGGGATTTTGGAGGAGATGAACTGAACAGGGCCTTGGGGCAGCCATAGAGTTTCGGGGACAATAAAGAACTGTGAAGCATTTTAAGCATAAGAGCCTTACAACTTTGAGCATAAGTGCAGGACAGAATAGCCAGTGAATGCAGTCTGTCCAACGATAAGTGGTCGTCGATGTTGTGGCAACAACTAATCCAGGTGATAGAGAGTGCTTTTTAAACGCCCACGGTGGAAAAGAGACAGCATCAGTGAAAAATTACAGAAACATTCCACCTCAAACACAAAAACTGAGAAAGATTCCTGGCTGAGGCCAATTCCCAAGTCCTGCTGCCAGAATTATTCTGGTTCATCAATCCAAACCGAGCTGGAGGAATCTTTAATATCCCCCTCTCTCTGCTTGCAGGTCAGCTGTCTCCAATCCTGAGGTCATCACTCAGCAAGAGGAGTAATCCCAAGGCCAGCGGGATCTGCTTCGTCACTTGGATTTAGGAGGGAGAAACCCATCAGGCCACTAAACAGGAACAATGACCCACCATTAAACACACTGAGAGAAGAGCGTGATGAGGAATCTGTACAAGGAAAATCCAGGAGCTCTTGCTGGCGATGTCTGCAGAGACCTGACTACCGTGAGCTCTGCCCACTGAACTGCAGTAAAAACCCTCCCCCTCCCCGGAGATGCGTGGACATGGGAGACAACGGTCCTAACAGAGGGAGAGAATCTGGACTGTGGGGGTCAGACAGAGCTGGGTCTGAATTGTTATGCTGCCATTTCTCTCTAGTATGCTTTGGCAACGTTTAAAAATCTCTGCACCTCTGCTTTCTTATCTGCAAAATGGAGCTAAGACCTACATTGAGGCTTTTAAGAGGATAAAATACAACAGTGTGTGAAAAGCACAGCTGGGTACTTTTTGTTATGGAAAAAAGAGCAAGATGTGTAGTCAAAAAAGTGAACCAACACAACGAAAGCTATTCAAACAGCTAGACACTCAGCCTCAGAAAGTGTTCTTATTTCTCTAGCTCAGATACCGGGGGAAATGAGAGAGAAGTGGGAAAGGACAGAAAGTCAGATTCTGGCTCTTAGATAAGAAAATTCACTCCAAATAATTTTCAGACAGCGTTGCTCTCCTTCCTCAAGCACTGGGGCCACAAGGCATTATGCCAGAGAAGTCAGCAGCCCGGCAGATATTTTAAACTGATTTTGAGACCAAATGACAGACCATTTGCGCCATATGCCACTGACACGTTAATCTAGGCAAGGATGCTAGGCACCTGGGGACATCCATGCTGAAATGCCATTTAGGCAGGGCACACCAACTCCACTGGCAGAAGTTCATCAACACAAACAGTGAAGGCAGCCAAGAAGATAGAAGCAGAAAGGAGGAGTGAAGGGGAGGTGCAGTGTCTAAGGTCTGAAAGATTTCCTGGGTTGCAGACACTTTATTATGCTTCTAGGAGAGCTCCAGATTCAATAAAACATCAAAACTGGATATTCACAGACTGGGCAAATGAGGTTCTGTGACTTTTGCACCTTTTGCGGTATGTGGCCACCAACCCGGTGACTCTTCCGTCCGTTGGTGAATACTGGGTGATGTTCCGGTCCACCAGAATAATGACCCCCTTTATTCCTACAGTTTCACTGTGAACAGCAAGTGGCTGCTGAGCAACTCTAGTAAATGCTCCAGTGTCAGACTTTCCAGGATCCAATTTGGTGGGAGCACTCAGGGCCTTTGGTCTCCCTCTCCCCTTTGCCCAGCCCCATATTGTGGTTGCTCTGAGCGGTAATGAGCTTCTCCGCCCCAGCATGAGGACAGGCTCGCAGCAAGCACATGAAAAAAGGCTGAGCTCATGTGGGGCAACTACTCTAATTCGTGGGCAGATCACACGTCTCTGTTTTTCCTTCTTCTGTGATGCAACTATACTATTGACTTGTTAAAGTAGGGATAAGGCAGTACAATGGCTTTTGGGGGGAAAAACGTCACACACAGGAAAACTGCAAGAGATACATCATAAAAGGAGCTCAGGGTGAAATGTCCACCCACTCTTGTCACCAGATTAAATGATTTTTCTGGGACCAAAAGGAATATTCTAAACTTAGGGGATCACAATAAACAAATAGAATTACACCTTAATTATGTTCTTCCGGGCAAATGAAACTAAAGAAATCAACTCTTCCTGTTAATGTTAATTATTTTTCATAACAAGAAGAATCTGAAAGATCATGAAAATAAGATTTGGCCCCTAAAGAATGTGGGCATTCCTGGAGTTCTCCATGGGGAGTAGTTCAGAGTTGTCCTTGTTGAGTGTGGGCTCTGGAATCACCCTTGATTCAAATCCAGAGCTCTGTCCCTGACCCCTAGCGACCTTTGGCATTTTACTTAGCCCCTCCTCCACCCCAAGGCTCTGTTTCTGTATCTGTAAACCTGCACACAGTTCGCCCATCTTCCAAGGTTGTTATCAGAATTGAAAGAAAAGACATGGAAGTTGTGAGGAGCTTACCTTCTGGCACACGGTCAGGGTGCTAAAATCAGGCCTGATTTTGAGAACCACATATGATCTGTGTTCTTCATTGCAGAGACAGTATTCCTATGAATTCTTAGCAAAGTCTAAAGAGATGTTTTAATCCCAAAATCATAGGTATTTTCTCAGCCTAAGCCTTTACTACTAGACCCACTGGGCTGTGTTATGTATCATAAAAGATTTGTAAGAAGCAGAAAAGTTGTTTTTTGCTCAGGAATAGCTTAGTCAGCCCTGAAGAATAGTAATATCACTCTTAATGCAAGACCCGGTGTTTGGCAACCCCATGCCTTTGCTCTGTGCACCCAGAAAACCCATCTTAAATGAGATCCAGGTACTCTATTGCAGTAGTCTCTTAACCCGTCTCCCTATACACATTTTTTACACCCCATCCCCGAGCCAATTCACAGAGCCTTCAGAAGTTCTGTATAATGCAAGATATATCATGCCATCTTCTCAAAATCTGCTGACGGCTCCCTATCTCACACAGAATGAAATCCACAGTCCTCACTCCAAAGCCCTTTGTGGCTTGGGCTCCAGTTACCTTCCTGATCACATCTCTTACAGCTCTCTCCTTTGCCTACTCCCCTCTAGCCATGCAAGCCTCCTCAAACACACCCAGCGTGCTCCTGCTTTGGATCCTCTGGATTTGCTACTTTCTCTCTCTGGAGTGCTCTTCCCCACATACTCATATGGCCCGCTCTTTTACTTCCTTTAGTTTTCTGCTCAAATGTCACATAATCACAAAAAGCTTCCCTGATCACTGTTTTTAAATAGTCACCTCACCCTGCTATCCTTCACCCCCTTACTCTGCTTTATTTTCCTTCATAGAGCCTTCAAGTCTTAATAAAGATGGTTAATGCAATGAGCTCCAGACCCCACCCCTACAACGGGTCCCAAGGCCATAACTGATACATATCACCTTACTCTTCCACCACACATTCAAGACTTTCCTCACTCTTTGCCAGCACCTCAGCCGATCTAGGTTGCTTCTGGGAGTAGTGATCCAGACATGCATCTCCAAGGGGTCTGAGTTGCTTTCACCTCTTTGGACCGAGATTGCTGCAGTGCCCATTTACAAACACTCGTGGAGTTATCACTAAGAGATGCCCCATGGACTCCCTGGGTCCTAGACATACTCCTTTCTGCCCTACAACCTCCATAATGTGGTAGTAACCCTAGTTCCTCACAATAATCAGGGTACATTGGCCTTAATAAAAATTTCACAAGTTGGTTGCTAAGAATAACCAACCCTATTTCTACCAATTGAGTCCTGGACCCACGCGTTTCAGGTATAGGAGGGTCAGCACTGTTGGTTCCGTGAACATACTACGTGCTGGAGGATGCAATCCAGTCCCACTGGGTGTTGTGCCCAGGCCAGCACCTTCACCGAGGCTTTAAAAGGCATTCCATCATTGTACTTGGCTAGCTGCCTCCAGGTGATGAAGTACATTGTAAGGCCAATGAATCCCATGGCCATGTGCACACTGTCACACCCTTCCTTGCCATCACAGTGGGTCCTGTAACCTGGGTGATGTGTGGGATCCGATAGCAACAAAGAAGGCATTCAGTAAGTACTCAGGTAGTGGTGTTGGCAACAGCAATGGGACCAAGGAAGGCAAAACCATACTCAAAGTAGGTGGGGATTCCAATAATGGAGTTAGGTCTGATGTAATAAACTTGTCACCAGTTGACTGGTCAGTGTCCTTAAGGATGGTGACTTATCTGTACTAGCCTGCCCTGCTGGCAGAGTAGGTTTTCAACCATGGCAGGAGCTATACTGGTCTCAGTGAAGGCAGATTAGACATGATGCTTCTCTGACTATCCTTGGATATAGCCAGTTACTGCAGCAAAATTTGGATTAAAAGATGGGCTGAGAAGATATGAGGCAAAGTCTAAAAGGTGTTAAACTATGTATTTCATAACTAGATAATAGGATATTTTAAAATATATGCTAATTGTATGGTACTACTAAGAAAGGCAGAAGTTGTTAGCAGAGGAAGAGAGCAATGTGGGTTCCAACTGGCAGGAAATAATCTAGAATCTTGAGGCACGGTGGGTGGGGAAGATGAGGATTCTGGGTAAAGGGTCCCTCCAAAGAAGCTGACTTGAGAATTCCCTGAAGAGGAGTGGAAGTCAAGAACAGGAAAGAGATACTACTGAAAGTAAAGGGATCATCTTGGTTTAGACAGATTTCCTGTCCTACTGCCTGCTGCAAGATAGACTGCCATCTTTGTTGTGATGCAGTAGAGCACATGGCTAAATAAACACGCTTTGGAGTGAGACAGATCAGCTTTGAGTCCTAGCTCTATCATTTAGGTAAGTTCCTTAACCTCCCCAATCTGCAGTTTCCTCGTCCGTCCAATGGAGATAATAGACCTCATAGACTTATTAGAAGGGTTGAATTAATTTGTGTAATACACTTTAAACAATCACTCACGACAAGCCCTAACAAATATAAGCTGTCATGATCATCATTATTATTAGAAATAAAGTGCAGACAGTGGCTTTAACAGTCAATGGAAACTTAACTGGAACAAAATAATAAGACCAGAAAGCATTAGGAAAAAACAGGTAAAGCACATTTCTATGCAACAAAGTTCGTGAAAAGTATTCGATCATGTCTTCGGCAGCAGTGCTCTGAGATGCCCAGGCCTCTCAGAAATGTACTCATCAGAAATTCTTTTTAGCCTTAGAGCAAAAAAAAAAAAAAAAAAAAGCAAATGGAACAATAACAGCCATGATGACATTATTAAAATAAGCAGTGGCAAAAAGTCTCATCTCCTTTTGGACTCTATAGCGCATATGGGTAGATTGGGTCTTTTCTCATTTCTCCAGTGTATGGCTGGATTAGCCAGGCAAATGCAATCTGCCTCCACATCAGAGGAAGGATATTTCCATGCAGAAAGGGCTACAGCTGTCAGTGGTGACCCTCCCCCCAATGCACCCTGGGAATAGAATGGTTGGCTGTAGCCAAGTTTTCAGGGGAAAAAAGACTTCTCTTCCTACCTGAGCTGCCTACTGGGCTTCCTTTATACTATTCACACTTTGTATGAACAAAAAAAAATGTGTAGAAGATTCCAGGTACTGATAGTGTTGAGAGAATATTAAAGCAGTTAGATGTTGGTTTGACAAGTTATCCAAAGTATCATGAAAAGTTTCCTTTTTGGTCTTCTGCCTTCAAGATGCACTCTCTCCAGTGCGATAACGTTCTCTGTGAATCTGTCTTGGCAATTAGTGTGAAGACATAAACGACATTTGGCGATCATTAGCTCTTTAATCATTATGTGCCTTCCCTTTATTTTCTGACAGATCAAGACCCACTTCATTTTTGTGTTATAAAAACCCTCCATTATTTTCTAAGTTCACAAAGATCCTTCTTTAATTTTTTTCTTTTATTATGAAAGTGATACTTGCTTATTAGAAAAAAATCAGATAGTTTAGAGGGGTACAAAGTAAAAAGTAAAAGTTTTCCTCCCTGCTCCACCAAGGACCACCCTCTCCCCACTCCTGACTGGTTCACCACTGACAGCAACAAACAGTCTATGCATTTAGACATTCCCCCTTTCCCAAGAAGATTGGGCCCCACCACATACACAGGTACATGCTCTTGTATAACTCCCTTTTAAAAAAAGATATTTTATTTATTTATTTCTGGAGAGAGAGGAAGGGAGGGAGAAAAAGAGAGAAACACCCATGTGTGGTTGCCTCTCACATGGCCCCCACTGAGGACCCAGCCCACAACCCAGGCATGTGCCCTGACTGGGAATCAAACCAGAGGCCCTTTGGTCCAAAGCCTGCCCTCAATCCACACCAGCCAGTGCAATAACTCCCTTTTTTAACTGAACAAAATTGAAGATATCTTTTCACGTGTCCTCAAAGATTTATGTCTTTCTTTTTTTTATGTCAGAGTATTAATGAGTGCACAGGATTTACTTTTGTTTTACCAAAAATGATCTAACCAACCCCCTATTATTGGATACTTCAGATGTTTCCAGTTTTTTGTATTACAGATATTGCTGGTACAAACACCCTCACATGTACACCTACAACTGTGCACTGGTGAATGTGCATCTCTAGGATAAATTCCCAGAAGACAATTTTGCTGAATCTCATGGTGTACACATTTTGACAGATACCGCTAAATTTCCCTTTAAAAAGTTGAACCAATTTACAGTCTCATTAGCAGTATACGAGAGTGCCTATTACCTGATTTGTTCTCAAGGACCCTGAGAGCCACGTGAGGAAAATAGCCTTGTCTTTCAAATTAGGCAGACCTACTTCTGAACCTTGGCTCTGCCATTCATGAGCTCTGTTTCCTGTTTTAAATCTCTGAGCCCTTGGGGGGGCCTCAGTTTTATCGCCTATAACACGGAGAAAACAATGTCTTCTGGACAGGTTTGCTGGGATAATTCAGGGAAATCGGGCAAGTGAAGGACCTGGTACAGTGCTTGCCAGGCAGTATCCACTCAGCACAAGCCCTTTCTCTGCACTGCAATGCCATTCCCACTGCTCTGTCCCCTCTTCCTGGAAGGCCCCGTCCCTTTAAAAAGATTCTCATAGTGAAATTTCTCATAGTGGAGTAACCAGAGACACGTTACTGAGGTCTGAGAATCACTTTCCTCCTCTTATTTCATCTGCGCTTTCTGTGCATGTGGTCAGGTGGTGATGCTTCTCCGTGGCGCCATTTCCAGGAATGTGGGTATCCCTACTTTCTTGGTTCCCAAACCAGTGAGTTAACTATCGGATTGCTTTTGAATAATTCGTTTTTGTGCAAATTCACCAACCCTCAGGATTATAGAGAACTGTGTAATGGAGTGACTCTTGTGAAGTTTCTCCTTCAGAAAGATTTCTGAAGAATAACTCATAAAGGATTATGTATAATCCTCACTGTCCCCACTGCTTGCCCCCAAATACCTCTGGTCTCATAAAAATATTGAGAAACAAGTGGTAGCTTCTTCTCATTCTCTACATACATAAACTCAAGAAGTAGAAATTCAATCATTGGGTGATGCTCATAGCTACATTATAGTACGTGTGTACATTCCCTGTATAAATTCACAGCTTCTTCTGATTTGTAACCATTGAAGACTAGGGGACTCTAGCTTAGCTGAATTACCACCCAGCAGTTCAGTCCCACTTTAACCATTTAATTTTATTATTAAGGCCCAGAAGAACTAAGGAGAAGACCACCCTAACCAGGTCCTTTAACTTTATAGGAAAGGATTGTACCCAGTGAGGAGGCAAAGAAAGCAGACTAGTTCAAAGATACTTTCTTCTTTAGGTGAAGTTCATGCTTTAAGGATCTTCACCAGTTTCTGTGAAGAAATTTAGCTCACAAAGCTCGGAGGGCCTCACGCTGCAAGGAATGAGATGTGATGTTCCCTGCATTCAAGGCCACCTCAAACCTGCCCAGTTGAAAAGTTCTGCGTGAGATTTGGCTGCAAGAAGATTTTAGTTTTAGCAACAAAAGTCAATATCAGATCATTTGAATTTATTTTCCACTTCATTTTGCCCATCTGCTCCAAGAAATCTCATTTAAATACATTTTATCAGGATCCTTCCATGGGCACCAAGTTACCTAGCAACTCTGGGTTTCCATTAGTGAGTTGTTTCTGACGTAAAGAGTATTCACAACTTGAGGAGGATGTGTGTTTAGCCTTAGAAGTTTATGAAGTAAGAATTAAATATTGAAACTGCCGTTCTCACTCTGCATGAATGTAGGATCTATTTAAATTACATAGAGTCTTGGGGGAAGTATTTCTAAAGAGAAATTTTTAATTAACCTACATGACCATAAACTTGAATGAAATAGTTCTATTTAATTTGCAGTAACCAATCCAAGTACAGCATTGCTCAGCTTTAATTTAGGATCTTTAACAAAATTCAAATTGGTGCTTTGCATTTTATGCCTGCTTTGGTATGCTAAAAAGATTTAGTTTTTCTGGACCTTATCAAATATATTCCTCAATTTCACTAGGAGAATATGGGCTCAGACCTCTAGGTCAAGATGGTGGGTTGAGTACACACAGAAACATTACTATTCCCCAAATACGTAAGAATTATAGGTAAAATATTAAATATATACTTAAAATAAAAAATATAATCCAAACAAAAAGGGAAATTTTTGTGAGTTAGAACAGAAGGGGAAACCCAGTGGTATCAAGGACTAAAGCTACACAGCCCACAGGGAGCCAAGAGTGGATAAGGGCCCCAGGGCTAGAGTCTTAATACCAGCTGGGAACTGGGACCCCAACACTCCCTGCGTGTGGTAGGGAGATGGGACAGGGCTGCTCAACGTGAAACACAAACCCTGTTTGTCTGCTCGTGAACAGGAACAAAAATCACTTTGCCCATTGCCCAAGGCTGTAACCCAGTAGGTACTATTTGTTATACCCAGTCACCTTATTATTCAAGAGCAAGGATGAAGTGATACTTTCAGACAGACAAGGACTCTGAGGATTTAGGACCTTCAGGTTCTCACAAATCCAAATTGGTAGTACAGTAACACAATTATATGACTACTAATAATGTTCGTGCTTAAAACAAGTTGAAACTAAAATTCTAGACAATTACATGAGCATTAGTTAGGGGTGGAAGGTGGCTAGTTTTGTGGAAAGTTGCATTGTTCTAAGGTTTTGTTTTGTTTGAAAAGATAATAGGATCTAATTTAATTTAGATACTTTATACATACAGGATGGGACAAGAGTAAGTTCACACTTGTGAGTATGAAAAAAGCAAAGAGTTAATTCTTGTATTATTTTCCATATGAACAACTGTAAACCTACTTTTGCTCCACCCTGTGTAAGTACATATGTAGAATCTTTAAGTGTATGGCTGTGTTTCTGAATGAGGTCTTCAAGCCTATGCTACCAGCTCATACTATAGAGACATAAATTGAGGAAACACTGAGAAGAGTCATTCACCATCAGCAACAAAAATTAAAAATAAAAGAGCGGTGCTTTCAGATCTACAGCGACAGCCCTGGCTCGGTTGCTCGGTCAGCTAGAGCACAGTCCTGAGTTTGGGTTCCACGTAAGAAAAATTGTACAATAGCCACCCTGCCGTGAAAGGAAACGACTTCCCCTGGTGATCAGTGAGCAACCTGGCCCTGGAAGTGCTCAAGGAGAAGCTGCACAGGGATGTTGAGGTAGGTTTTGAGCATCAGGTGGGCAACCCCCCCACCAAGTATCCACTGAGGTCTACCCTGCACCAGAAATGCCTCTGTGGTCACTGTGGCTTTGGCCTTCAAGGTCTTATGTTTTGATGGTTCCAGTTGGTATGGAATCGCTCATCCTCATCCTCAGCTATTTGGCCCTCCATCATCTTGTGCTAATCATTGACCATGCCTTGCACAGTTTTGAGGGCCTGTGAAACCATAGAACAAGATTTTATACTATTCACATGCAAATATATAAAAAAGCTGCAAGTCAGAGGATGCCGCTGCAGAGCAGAAAGAGCAGGCCTCTCTGTCAGCTCCTGGCACACCCTTCACAGAGGTGTGGGTTAAAAGCACGAATCAGGTACTGGACCTCCCTAACTCTGCAGAGCCTCCGTTTCCTTCTCTGCAGAATGAGGATGAAACTACCTCCCTGGATTGTGTCTGTAAATCACTTAGCTTGGTGTCAGCATACGATACACTGCTGCTCAGCCTCATCAAGACTGTTATGAGGCTCTGCACGGATCCTGCCCAGGCTCTTAACTAACACCATGCTTGGTATATAGTTAATGCTCAATGAATGGTAACTCTTAGTAGAACTAGTAAAGCAAAGGTGGTAGAGTATTAGTAGTTATAGTAGCTAAACAATGACTTAAAACAGACATTCTGGCTCCTAGTCCAGCGCTCTTCCCAAAACACGGCAATGTGATTTTTGTGCTTGTCCTCATTTTGTTTTGTGGTGATCAGATGTGTGGCTCAAGACTCCCCATGACCCTCTTTGTTAAGGGTGAGGAAGTCAAATTAGTACCTTGGCATTTTAGAACTAAGATTTGACCTCCATTGCGCTTGCACTGTTTTCTCTGAGAAGAAGATTGTGAGGATGATGAGAAACAACAGGGAGCCTAGGGAACCCCAGTTTACCTAGGACGGAGCCAGTTCATGCCAGTTCGGGGGTTAATTATTAATAGCCCTCGGTTCACTCTCAAAATGGTCATAGTTTAGATGACAAGCCGTAGTGGTCACTCTAAACCTAACACTCACCACTCTTAAATGTAGCCATTTAACCTTGGACAAAATCGCAGATTCCAAACTATACTCAATTAGTATTTTTTTTAAAGTGGCTGTCATTTTTAACTGATATGTGCCAGTATCCTGGGCATAGATAAATGGCACATCCAAACTGTCCAATGGGCCTTGGCTGGTGTGGCTCAGTGGACTGAGCACTGGCCTGTGAACCAAAGGGTCGCTGGTTTGATTCCCAGTTACAACACATGCCTGGATTGTAGGCCAGGTCCCAGTTGGGGATGCACGAGAGGCAACCACACACTGATGTTTCTCTCCTACGTCCTCCCTCCCTTCCTATCTGTCTAAAAACAAATAAAGCAAAATCTTTTTTTTTAAAGTTTATTTATTTATCTTTAGAAGGGAAGGGAAGGAGAGAGGGAGAGAAATATCAATGTATGGTTGCTTTTGGTGCATCCCCTGCTGGGAACTGGCCCCTGCTGGGAACTGGCCTGCAACCCAGACATGTGCCCTGACGGGGAATTGAACTGCGATCTTCTGGTTCGCAGGCCCGCGCTCAATCCACTGAGCTACACCGGCCAGGACAAATAAAGTAAAATCTTTTAAAAAAAATTGTCCAATGGGACCATTTGCGAAGAATTTTCCTGTCTCCCTGAGTGTCTGAAATGTGAAGCTGACACCATTCTTTCCTGCAGAACTCTGTCTTATCAATAGCATTTGTCGTCTATCCCTCTGAGAGCTGAGTGAAAAGTGAGTGGGGGTGGGAGGAGCCTGGGTGACTCTTTGCATACAGAAAATTTAGCAGGGAGATATCCCCCAGGCTTCTTTTTCCTAGGTCTGGGCAGGAAGGTAAATGAATGAGCAGTTCATGGCCTGCCGGCCTGCAGTCAGTCGGAGTGGCTGTGGAGAGTCTCTCTGTGGCATCAGCTGCTCCATACTCCCCAGATCAAACGTCAGCTGCCAGGACCAACTGGTCCCCTCCTGGAGGTCTTTAAAAAATGATTTTCCAGCTGTGAGAGGCTGCGCTACTGTTCTGCTGCTTGGCCACCTTCTCTCTGGCTGGCCCACTGGCAACAGCCACACGGGGCAGCCAGAATGAGTCAAATCAAAGGGTCGACAATACAGCAGCCGCCCGCCACTGTCCCTCCTCTCTCAGCTGTCTGATGTCAGATCATCAAAGGCCCTGCATATGGCCCTGTGCTTCCTCATCATTCACCTCACAGGCCCCTAGAATTTTCACAAGTCAGAGGAGGCGCCAGGAGAAAATTTGCGGCCCCTGAGGGTGCCCTAGGGGTGGTTAATAGCCAGGGAGGGTGACAAGAAAGGGGGAAGTTTAGCATGGTGTAGTTCTCAATTGTTTGGCTAACAGCCAGAGGTTGACCTTGAGCTTTCGTCTGCCACATGGCAGAGGCACCAGCCGGGCAGCATGTTCTGAGGGCTCAGGAATAATGGAACTTGAAAATGCAAATGATTTTAATGAATGCTTCTCCCCTCCCCAGCCCCTCCACCATGGATCTGTGTGCAAGAAAAAACATTTCTCGTTGTTTCTCAGTTTATAGGGGAAAGTCACTACTTGCTGTGAGTCTAAAAGTGTAAGAGACCCATCCTGCCAAAGCCTCTGTCTACTGTCTGAGCCTTATAAGCTTGACTTTCCTGGATCATTAGAGAAGCACCCTGTGCCTAGTACCGTGACTGAATCCCAGCTCAAGGCCCTAGCCAAAGGAGACTACAGACAAAGAGGTCTTTGTGGGAATGGTTATCTGGTACTTAGAAGGTTGAAAGTTCAACTGTGGACTTACCTGATGCTGCATTAGGTCTCTTCATAAGACACTGGTCAGCTGTGTGTGCTTCTGGGGCTGGTTTGTGGCATCACTCTCCCAGAACAGCTAGAATAGCGTCCAAAGTTGGGGTGGAAGGGAGGGGCAGGTCCCAGGAATGCCTGCAGGTCTGCCTCACACGGGTCCCTCCCACCTTCCAAAACATAGCTTGTGAGAGGACCGAGGGGCCTCCCAGGCATCTCTCTGATACTGTTCCTGGATAGCTTGATTCAACCTCCACCTCTGTCAGGTAGCTGCCCTTGTGGGATTCGTTCTTGGCTTTAAAATCTGAACCGCGGTATTTGTGGGCGGCATCACTGATGCTTAAGAGAAGGAACTTGCTCCCTCTTATTACCCACATCTAAATTCTGTTCCCGGTGCATGGCTAAAATTCCTGTACCTCTGTGGGGTTTGCATATAGGCAGGGAAGTTCTACGTACGTAATAAAATGTGTAAGACAGAGTAGGTCTATGAAAATAAATTCAGACTGTCATAATTTTTATTTCAGTATCTCCCAAAGTTATCAAAAGTGTTTTGTAAACTGTAAAGTAACGTACAAATGTAAGTGGTTGTTGCCATGGTTATTTTATTTTATAAGATGCCTTTTTTAAAAAAATGCAAAAGTGATCTCTGTTGGAGAATCGGTTGTACAAGAAAAATCAGATGAGCACAAAAGGCGCTCGCTTTGTCGCACGGCAGTTGTTCAAAGTCTGTTTCCACGGGCCGTACCTGGGCGGCATCGTTTGTCCTAAAACCCACTGCAAAGGCAAATTAGAGGTGTATGTACTCTTAAAATGAGCCTTGGCAACAAAACCAATTTGGAATAAATTGTAAGTAATGTGAGACTCACATTTTAAATTGTAAGATATACCAACCGAATCAATTAGTGGAAAACTATTTAATTAGGTGAGGGTATTTCACTGTACGTTAACTACCATGTTCTCGTCAACACGCCCTGTCGAGGATGGCTTATTTACAGGCTGTTGCAGCTTGCCTAAAGAAAGAAACAAAACGGAAGTTTTTTGAGTATAACCTGGTGCTGGAAATCCCATTTGCTATTATTTTTTAAACCTACATGTCTTTTTCAAATGCTTAAATTATTTTTACTGAACTATATAGGCAATGATCTTGGATTTACATAGTTGCTCTTGGAGTGGGCTTTGAAGGCATCATGTAGTGATTTTTTCAAAAAGGAAAAACTCGGTTATGGAGCCGTGCACCATTGTCCTGAAGGAGAAGGAATCCGTCAGTGTTTCTGCAGAGGTGGTTAACCCGCAGGCAGAAACAACTGCTCAGGACATGGTGCAAATTTACATTTATGTTTGTTGATTCCATATGAAACTGAATAACCAGGCACGTAGAAGGTAGAGCCCTCTTTTAATTAACCCTCTTGGTGTAGGCCCATGTGATTAAACATGACGGAGCTGCTCCTGGGGCTTCTGCGACTGAAAATACTAACAATAATCATTTGTTTTGTTTTTATATTTAAACACATTATTGCATAGCTTGGTGTAGAGATAATTACCAATTTTATCTCCTGTGTTTTTCTAATGTTCATTAATAACAATAAAGGGTTGTAGGTTAAAAACTCATTTAATTGCCTTTATGTTAATGACATTATGAATAGCCTTAGCTACAAGATTCTAATTCTGTCCAGTATCCTCTTTCTCCGTGGAGCCCCAGGAGGGCTGCTCATTTTATCAGCATTACTGATTCAGAGTTTTTCCTTGCAGGTGGGTTTTTGTACATAATCAGAATTAATGCACAACACATTTTGCAAGGAATGGAGTAGAAGCACTCGGAATAAGTAATTAACTAGAGTGCCCAAGGAAATATGCCTGAGCATTTTTTTAGCTTATTCATAAAACATTAAGAACAGTCATAAACACAGTGGAAACAATTTCCTGGTAATGTGCTTTTAGACTATTTTCTGGCTCCTTAAAAATTTTTCTTTTAATTTTTCACATAGGGGAAAGATCTTTTTTTAACTGAAAATCCCGATGCAGATAAAATGCCTAGTGTATAGTGCTTTGGGATCGGTGTGCTTTCTTGTGCTGCTGCCCCCAAGCTGGCGGAGTCTGGGTACCATTTCCCTTCGCTTCCCTGGTTACCATCTCTATCACATAATTTATCAGGCAGGAAAAGGAGTGAATGTAACTGGCAACATCCCAGAAGATGTGATTACCCTGCTATTCCCAATCTCTAGCATTAACCTCTTGGCATGGGAGAGGATGCCCAGGGAGGAGGACAGAGGCAAGAAGCAAAGAAGTATTGTCGTGGCTGCTGTGGTGTACCACCCTGACCCTCCCCCTAGACTGACACCCTAATCCCTCCAACCCCTGATAGCTGTCAGCTCAGCTAAGTCACTGTCTTTGGTTCATCGGTGTCATGCCCTTACCCCCACTCCCAAGTATCCTGCCTCCAATGACTGGTCAATAGGGAAATGTTAAAGTTTGGTCCCTTTTGCCTCAAGGTGGAATAATTCAGAGGACCATCCTGATATCAGAGTGCCCTTGGACATTGGCTGAGACCCTGATCCCACCTCCCTCACCCGTCCTCACAGGTGTGGCTCCAGAGAGTGCTCCCTGATAAACCTCCTATGCACAAATCTCCCAGTCTGTTTCCCAGGCACCGCAGACCCCGGGCCCACAGCAGACAGGGAAGCCACAGTGATCAGCTGGCCCGTCTCCACGCTCTCCGGTGGGCAGCAGATATCCCTGGGCCTTTGACCTTATGATCCACTTAGGTGTGTGGATCCACAGAGCTTGCGCCCTGAATGGTGCCAGGAGCAGGGTGCAGATCTCTCGCCCTCACACTGAGTAAGTATCACATGAGCTAAGGCATATGAAAATGTTTGAAAAAATCACAGACCTTGGAGTGAGACGGTGGCTTCACATACTGGCTATAGTTTTTGGACAAGTTACTTAACATCATTGAACCTCAGTTTTCTCATCTGGAAAGTGGAGGTAATGGCACAGGTAATGTTTACATGGTGTTTAGCTCAGTGCCCAACACGTAGTAATGCTCAGTAGCTTCAATAGCTCATTTTCCCCATGTCCATCTTCATATTATTATTCATATATAGAGTATGATTTTGGATACTGAAAATAATCTTCATCATCGGTCAGACCAGTTTCTTCAAGATTGAGGTTTAGAATATCCTTGGTTCTTATGGAGTTCAGGTGCAATCTCAGTGGGAGCCCACAGAGCAAGGTGGTTCTGATCAAAGGAAGAACCAGAATATGCATAAGGTACCAGGTAACTTCGCAAGATCACACTTAGTTCTTCTAAACACTGGTAAGAAGTATGCAATGATGTTATTTGCTAGGCACCTGGAGCCTTTAATGCTTTAGCTTATTAAATTCTCACAGCATCCTTAATTAGTAGTTACTGTGCCCACTTTACAATTGGGGAGATTGAGGCTCAGAGGGGTTAGGTAACTTGCCCTAAGTCACTCAGCTACTCAGTTGCACACCAAAACACTTGCCTTTCACCACACTTAATAACAGAGAACCCAAAGCTTGAAAATTTATTTAAAATTACCCCCAATGTATCAATATTTTCCAGCCAATTATATGTATACAAAAATTCAAGTCCCACCCAAAATCCATTTTATGGTGGTGCCTGGTGCTAACAACATTTCATGGTGAAGTCAGAAGATCCTGGTGCTTTAAGGAACAGAGGCCTTTCTTGGTCTGTAACATCCTAACTTGGAAGCACAATTCCTTTGGTCTTAAAATTATATATATGTATTTAGAAAGCCCAGCTTAAGAGACACGGATATAATCATTATTCAAAACAATATCACATCAGATTTTGGTTAATTTCACTGCATATTCAAAAATACATTCAGTACAGGTATATTATTTTCTTATACGACTATAAGGTTGTATAGCACATGAAATTTTATCAAACATTTTTTAATTAAAGATTATTTATTTATTTATTTTTAGAGATGAGGGAAGGGAGAGGGAGAGAAACATCAATGTGTGGTTGCCTCTCACCACACCCCTCACTGGGGACCTGGCCTGCAACCCAGGCATCTACCCTGACTGGGAATTGAACCATCGACCCCTGAGTTTGCAGGCTGGTTCTCAGTCCACTGAGCTGTCCCAACCAGGGCCAAATGTTTTTGAACTTATTTGACTTCACAACGGGTTGGTAGAGTGGACATAACAGTCCAATTTGCCAGATGATAAGACTCTGCTTCGTTAAAGAACCTGCCCAAAGGACCCACATTCACTTGGCAGTGGAGACGAGCCTGGATCTCCGATCTCTAGAGCCTTTGCTATTCAAAGTGTGATCCTTGGGCCAACAGTGTCAGCGTCAGCTGAGAGTCTGGTAGAACCACAAACTCCCAGGCCCAATCCAGGTCCACTGAGTTGAAATCTGTCTTGTAACAAAGTCCCCGTAAGTTCGCGTGCTTATAAATGTCTAAGAAACTCTGTCTGAGAGCCTCCTCCCCAATTTGCTCTCCTCTAGAGTCTAGACTATAAGCCCCGTGAAGGGAAGGCCTGCGTTTGGCTTGTCCATCACTGTGTCCTCAGCATTTGCATGGTGCTCAGGCCAGAGGAGGGTTTCTATTAGATGCATCAACACCTGTATCACTGGGTAATTTGGCCTGCCAGCCTATTAGTATCTCTATCCCTTTCTAGAGGAAACAATAATTTTCCACATTCCTGAAGGTCCACCATCAGCACAAAGGTGTTTTCAGCCTTGTTCATTTGAAAACAGTGGAGTCATGCTTGAAAGAAATACTGAAGCCTGTGGTTTTCTACCCTATTTCTCAGCCTCCAGAACAAGTGCCTGCAGGAAGTGAGAATATTGTATTGTATAATTATTAAAACAAAAACAACATAAATGAAGAGAAAAGGCTATTTATATCAAGTGCTACTAATTAAATGGGAAATAATGGACCCTGCTGAGAAAGAATACAGTCAGAGAGAGCAAGAAAAACTTCCTGCCAGTGAAGTCTAGCAGACAATGGGACAGTTTTCCTAGTGGGATAATTATGACTCCTGGAGAAGATCGTCCGAGGCAAGATGAGATAAATACCAGGAGAGTGTAATGCGCTTCCAACCCTATTATCAATGATGCTTTCAGGCACCGGCTCCGGGTCACAGACTTTGAATACACTAAATGCTTAATTCAGTGCTGCCCTTTCACCCAAAAGATCTCAGGGTAGGAGAAAAATGTGTGCACCAGTCCAGTGCTCCCTGATTTAACTCTTCACTGAAATACTCTAGGAATAAATGATGAGGGAGGAAATGATAACTCTGCTTTGCCCTCCCACCCAGAAAGTGATTTCCATTTTAAACAGCTGACGGAACAACAGTGTGGCCATCACACAACCATGCTGATGTCTTGATTTCAGATTTCCCAGCCTCCAGAACTATTAGAATAAATTTTGTTTTTTTTTTATAAGACCAAAAAAATGAAAAGCTTGTAAGGATGATTCCCCAGCCCCTGCCTTGTTTTTCTTCAAGATCACTCTGAAAAAAAAATTGTTTTAGAAGCAGGAGATTGGAGGTGTGGAGGTGAAAGTCTCCTCTTCAGAAAATCAATGTGAATTTAGGTTGCATAAGGAGATGTTGATTTAGAAGCTGCTGCTTTGAAAACGGCTTGCTTTTTCAGTGGTTGGACCTAGTTCGTGGCTATGATAAAAAATAAGACCATTTAAAATATATATTGCAGAGTATGTTTGGCTTTCAGTTTGTCCCTGGAAGACATGGGGACCCAGTAAAGAGGATTCACAGAGGAGTCAGAGGCTGTAAGTCACGGATGCCACAGAGCAATGCCCTTGTGAGCTCAAGCTCTGGGACAGAAAGGCCTATGTTTAAGTTCAAGTACATCCAATGCTTCTGGCACTGAACCTCATCTGAGAACTTCATTCCTCCAGGTCTTATGTCCTCATTAGTAAGATGTAGATTAGCAACAGAACTACTCCTAGCCCTGGCCAATGCAGCTTTGTTAGTTGGAGGGTCGCCTGTAACCAGAAGTTGTAGGCTCGATTCCTGGCCAGGGCATGTGGCTAGGCTGCTGGTTTGATGCCCACTCCGGGCATGTGTGTTCCCTGGTCCAGGCACTACGAGAGGCACCCAGTTGCTGCTTCTGTCTTACATTGATCTTTCCCACTCTCCTTCTCTCTAACAACAATGAAAAAATGTCCTCAGGTGTGAATAAAAAAAAGAAAAAAGAACAAAAGAGAATATTTCTGTGGTGGCCGGGAGGAATAAACGCATAGCTCCATTCCATAAATGGAATACGTGTTACCTGGCCGAGTTAGGTTCTAGGGAAATGTTAGCTGCTTTTGCTAGGGAAAGAAACAGTTTGCATTTGAAAATACTTCTAATTTTCACATATACTTATCACTTACCTTTTATGGAATTGAAACAATGAGAAATGAGAAAGGTTATCTGGACCCTATTCCTTGCCTTTAATGAGTTTACAAACTAATCGGGAAAATGATACGGGGAGAGGAAACTGTTAAGAGGAATAAAGAGAGAATCTGATGACACTCAAACAAGATGTGGTGGCTGGGAGAGGGGGGAGGATGGGAGTGGGCACTACTCAGAGAGACGAAAGGCAGGGGCAGTGGGGAAGGGCTTCCGGGAGGAATACACTGGGCCCTGATGGGGCTGGGGCACATGGACCTGAGAAGGTGATGAGCTGCACAGCAATGAAATCATACCAGAGCTGCCCTTGAACTACCCTGGTAATCTGATAGGCAAATTTTACTCGGAAGTGCCTCTGGTGAGCATGTGGTGGCTTGTCTTTATGGCAGCCTGTGGATTACATTCTTAGTGGCTCTTGGACGAGATACTCATTCATTCATGTCTGTTGAATACATCATAGATGCCAGATACTGGGGATGTAAGTATAAAGAAGACGAACTATGCCCTGATCTTTATAGAGCGCATGTTCTACTGGTGGAGATATAAAATAAGCACATAAATATATGATATCATGTAAGTAGGGATTAAGTAGGGCAAGGAATGGAGGAGGATGGCAGGTGGCTATTTTGCTTGGCATGACTCAGGTCTGTTTGAGGGTGTGACCTGTGAGCACAGGCCTGACGAGTATTTCAGACAGAGGGAGCAGGAGGTGCGAAGGCTCCAACGTGGAGCTGCATTTCCCCCTCGGGAAGGAGGTCTATGCAGCTGGAACGGAGCAGACATGACTGTTTGAGCACTGTGTACCGATTTCGTCCACAGCATGCCAGTTACGTCTCCCCAGATGACACACTAATGAGCGAAGTGGAGCTCAGAATCATGGACCATAACTCCCAAAGTAAGTTAACAAACAGAGATGAAGGGCACACCACGGTGCAGCTGGCATTTGCAAGCTGATGAACTCGTTTCTCTGAAGCCAACCTAAGATGAGTCTGCTTGCTAAGGCTATACTTCAAACTGTGGCCTTGGATCGAATTACTTTCCATCTTTCTACTTCCTTAATGATGATTGTTTATTAAAATGAATATGTTTAGTGAAAATCCACGGAACAGGTATGTTTCTGGAGAGGAGTAAATGAGTACACTGTGCGGTGGAACCGTCGTCTTGGGGCTGCCCCTGACTGATGCCGTGTTACCGTCTCACACCGATAATTCAAGTGACGGTGTGATGTTGCAGTCGGTTAACCTGAAGTCTCGAATGAAATCTGTCAAAAGTTTTCTTTCTTCTTTTTCCAAACTGGCTAAAATGTTTACTGGCAGGGAAAAAAATGCCATGGTAGCAATATGTTAAGAAATCTTTGTTTCACCAATGACACTCAAATATGGAACAGGCTGACAGGGTCCAGAGGGGAGAGGGGAGAGAATCATAGGGGAAAAGGGAATGGACTCACATGAGCAAGTATAAAGGACACATGGACAATAACTAAGGGTGGGGGGTGGAAAGGGGAGGGAGGCGGGGAGCATGGGGTGGGGGGTGGGGAGCATGGGGTGGGGGGCGGGCAGGGTTGGGAATATAAGACAGAAACCTGTACGTGAACAAGAATTAAATAAAAATTATATTAAAAAAAAAGAAATCTTTGTTTCAACATGAAGAAGGGGTGGTTATACTTAATAATTTCTGCCACCAGTCTGGTATTCCGATTTTGATCTGCCCATTTTCTTAAACTGTGCCGATAAAATGTAGACATCTAACATGCAAACAGTAACATTTCAATCTCCTCACTGGAGGAAGAGATAATTATTGATATGTATGTGTAAATGGTATGTTCTTCGACTTCTTGATTCCTTAACTTTCCATGGAAAAGACTCTTGGGACGTTATTGAGGAAAAAGTGGTTTTTCCTTCCAGATGGATTTGTTGGCTGGGGTAATATTTTTAGTGATGCCAATAAAATGAAAGGCAGACAGACAACCAGGCAACCGCAGAAGTGGTTAGTGTGGGACTGTTACCAAGGCAGAAATGAGGCCGAGGGGATGACAAATATGTGCCTCTCACCCACTCCATCAGCTGGAGCCTGACCTGGATCCTCTTTTCCATCTGAGCTCCAAGCAAGCTGCCATTTTTCACAGCAGCACTTAATAGTGGACATTAACTTAGCCTCCTCCCCCCCCCACAAAGGGCTGACCTGCGGTCTACACTCAGTGCTTCTCCAAACTGTAATCACTTGCTCACTCGGTAATTTTATCAAATAGCATGCACCTTTTCCAGCCACTTATTGCCCAATTAAGTCAAGTTCTCACTCAGGGGTCCAGCTGGCTTCAAGTTATCTTAGATGAATTGATTGAAGACATTCTGCAATCCATGAACCCAGTTTAATGACCTAGGTGATAATACTTGTAATTCTTCTCAGTCAGGGGAATTCACCGCAGCTGTTGTCGGCCAATCCAGGGTCTGATACGCTGAAGTACCGGAAAAGCGTCAATCCGCCCTCAGAGCACCACAGTGATGGCTGCGTTGTGAAAACGGAAACGTGAAATTCACTCAGCATTGCTGAGGGTAAGACAATCTGGCGTCTTTTTATCTGATTCCATTGCAAGTGTTTTGTTTAAAGTACAGCTAGGGAAGACCACATCACTGATAATACTTCATCGGGAACGGTGAAAGGCAAATAAATGCTCACTCAACACCACTGCTGAAAACAGCATGTCAAATGTTTGAGACAGGAAAAACAAGTGCTGCTTTAAGGTGGAAACACAATATTTTCTAAAACATGGGATGGGGCTCCAAGGACAAAAGTCATTATTTTTATATGAAGTGTTTCATGGAAGTCACAAATAGGAAGAGTTGGTGCCCACCCCCTGGATTCATGGCTCTTGAAGCGATAATGAAGAAGTGCCACACAGTGACAGAGGCCTTCCGTGTATCTCCAAACACTTTTTTGCACAGTGACATATTTTTATGAAGTAATCATTAAATAATTTGCTAGCTTTCTTTCCTATCTGTGCTTTTGTTCCCTGAACCACTGAAATGTTAATTCTGCTCCCTGTGAGGCAAATGCTGTAAATAACACTCGGGAGGTTTTTCTGGGTGTTGCAAATTCGCAATACTTAGGAATACTCTCTGTCCTACAGTGGGTCTGTGAGGTTTATGTTTACAAACCGAAACGCTGGTTTTGATTTCCATATGAAAAGTGGCAGCTGTGATATTAATTTACGTTGTGCTGAGGAGCCGCCCATCACTCCTTCTGGAGAGGGGGGTCCTCTCCCTGAGGGGTGTGATTGAGCTTGGCTTTGGGGATGTGTGACTCACTGAGAAAGGCTGGTGCTTCTGATGAGATTTTAAATTCTTTCCAAGGGTTCAGGGAAAACTACAAACTAGAAAGAATGTATTTTCAAGTGGAGTGTAGGCTTTGGTAGGAAAACTTAACTGGACCATGGCTATACTTTAAATTTAGGGGTCCAAGTTTAACCAAAACAGAAAGCAGAAAACAAGGAGTGATATGTTTCTTTCATTTTTCTAACCAGGAAAAGGCAGTAAGGTGGAGCCTCTGGAATATGGTATAAAACAAACTGAGTTTTCTCTGAGAACAAAACATCTGATCATTCTAAGAACTCTTTTCTGCACTTTCTTTTTTTTGCTTCTACGTCAGGTGTCCTCAACTTCTGGCTGCGGACAGGTACAGGGCCATGGCCTGGTGGAAAGCAAAACTCACCTGATCCCCTCTCCTGTTTCCACCCCAACCCCCATTCACAAGCAGGTGGGGGTGGGGGAGGGAGTGACGCTCACCTGAGCTCTGACTCTCGTTTCTGCCCCCCTTCTTCTTCCCTAGCCCCTTTGGCAAAGGTTGGGGACCACTTCTATACATACTCAGATCATCATTGGAGACAAAAAGTCTCCTGTTGAAATCCAGTGTTGTTAGAAAAAAATTAGCCATTGTAAAAAATTAGGCTGTTATGAATGTGAAAATCTGGGGTAGCGATGGAGATATAGGAGGGAGGAAAAGCTAAATATCATGTGGGAGTTAACTGTATCTTTATCTGAACTTTACAGGTGAGGAAACCGATGCTAAGGCCACGTACCAACTTTTACGTTTTACTGCTTAGGGCATCTCTTTTGAGAAATAAAATTGTAAGAAATATGAAATTATTTCTATTGAGCATGTATCTATTTTCTTTTAAAATGTACATGATTTCTGTTAAAGTTTCCTAGGTTACCGCCTCTTATTACATACTCACATAGCACTCTATACTTCCCTTCTTAGCATTTATCACAATTTTAATTCATTAATGCATACATTATTACTTATTTAACTTTGATTTCCCTAAACAGAAATTTCCATGAGGGCCCTGGCTGGTGTAGCTCAGTGGATTTGGTGGGGGGTGGGGGTGGCCTGCAACCCAGAGGATGGAGGTTCAGTTCCCAGGCAGGGCACATGCCTGGGTTGCAGGCAAGTTCCCAGCAGGGGGCGCACGAGAGGCAACCATACATTGATATTTCTCTCCCTCTCTCCTTCCCTTCCCCTCTAAAGATAAATAAATAAAATCTTAAAAAAAAATTTCCATGAGGATAATGAATGTAACTATAGTTTGCACAATATCCCCAGTGTATCTGGCACATAGTAGGTGCTCATATAGATACTGAATGATATAAATGAATGACTGAATGAAAAACTTTTTGTTATTTACTAAGAGTAAAACGAGGTTTTGTTTTAAAGTAAACACTTTATTGTTAGAGCATTGTAGGTTCACAACGACGTGGAACGGCACGTATCGGGCTCTCGCATAGCCCCTGCTCCCACCCCCACCCCTCCCCCCACCACACACACAGCTCCCTCACTATAGACCAGAACAGTGGTTCTAACTAAAGCAGCTCTGCTTAGTTTCCTGGTCTAATTTATGGGGAATGTAATCACCGGAGAATAAAAAAGCTGTTTAAAATAATGAAGCCCCCCCCCCCCCCCCCCCACAAATAGTGACTTAAATACGACAGTGGTTTGTTTCTCTCTCAAGGAACACTCTGGCTGATACAGGCTGGAGGGGTCGCTCTGCTCCACGCAGCCGGGACAAACCTGCCATGCCGACAGACGGCTTCCAAGCTGCTCAGGTTGTCACCATTTCCAGCAGGTAGGGAGGGCGCTGGGCCAACATCCAGCGCAGGAAGCCCTCCTTACGTTGGTGCTGACACGAGCTGCACACATCTCTCCCTCACGTCTGTCCCATTACCCTCCGCTTTGGACCTGCGGTCCCTGCTCCTGCAGAGCACTCTGGGGAATGCCATTGTTAGTGAGGCGGCCGTGTGATCAGAAATACGGTAAAAACGGATTTTGAAGGATAACTAGTAGTGTGACACACCCACGGATGACAAATGTTTGTTAAAATAGACAGTCTGATGAACTTGAAGTAAGAGGAACCAAAGCCATAAAGCTCTAATCTTAAAATATCTCAATAGGCCCTTCCCATGATATGAAACCACCTTATTCATAGGCAACAGGAATTTTAAACGTGGAAGAGAGGAAACATATTACGTAACAAGAGGAAGCTGGGCTAAAGAGCGGAATAATGAGAGGAACTGGCTTTTTGCTTATTATGTATTTTCTGAATCACACCTTTCCCTTCTCAGTGAAGAAAATGCTGTAGTAGGCAGCCTCTAAGTAGAAATCAGTGACGTCAACCTCTTGGTATTCTTACTCTTGGAAGCCCCCTCCCCTTGAGTGTGGGCTCGACTTACTGCTACTACTAATTGTAAGAGATAGGATGTCACTTACCAGACTAGGTTACAGAAGGGCTGTGGCTTCCACATTGGGACACCTCTCTTGCTCTCGCTCATTTGTTCTAAGGAAAGCCAGCCCATAAACTGAGATCTATCCTATGGACAGGTCCATGTGCCAAGGCCCTCCGGGCAACAGCTGTGAGAAACTGATGCCTCCATCCAATAGTCTGTGAAGAACTGAATCCTACCAATGACCAGATGCACAAGATTGGAAGCAGAGTCCCAGAGAGAGTCTTCACATGAGACCACAGCCCTGGTCCAAAGTTTAATGCAACCTTGTGAGACATTAAGAGCCACAAGCCCCCTGCTAAGTTGCACCGGGGTTCCTGACCCACAGAGACTGTGAGATCATAAATGTTTATGGGTTTAAGCCACTAAGTTTAGGAGTAACTAGATAACTAATACAAGTAGATGAATAACTAATCCAGCTCTGCATGACTAATACAAATGCCAATCACTGTAAATAGTTTCTAATTTTCCTATAATTCTCTGGTAGTAATTTTGTGTAATGAGCATCTTTAAGTGGTCTAATTAACCAAAACTATAATTTAATCTGCTGGTTTCCAAAGCCCAATCTTGGAACTCTCAGGGGTCTCTAAGTCTCTTCCAGGGGAATCCTTAAAGTCCAACTATTTTTACAACGCTGGTGGAGTGCTGTTTGCCTGCTCCACTCCTATTCTCTCCTGAGTGTCCGAGGAAATTCCCACAGACGACATAACCTGGGGCACTGTTAACTGCTCTGACAGCTCATGGAATGCATGCTTCTGTAATCTTGTTTTCCAGAATTTTCTAAGATAGATTCAGTGTTATACACATGCCCCCGAACATTAACTTTTGAAATTAACTCAGTTGTTTGAAGTACTCCCATGCTCTAAGTTATCTTCAATCATAGCTGGTATAATCTCTGAAATCTCAATATTGTCCAATGAATTGTTATTGTGAAATCCCAAAGTTTGCCTTGCATCTGTTCAGAAATGCAATGAAAAGTGCACTTGTTTTTTTTGTTTTGCAGTGATATTTCAAATTTTTCTCAGTTTAAATTTTTAATACTGTTAGTGTTGGACAGATATAATCCCCATAAACAAGACATCCTTGCATTTTTCTATCATTTTTACATAGAAATTCTTAGTTTATTACATTTCTTTGTGAAAATTCTGCACAACCCCACTGATAAAGTAAGTGAAGGACCTTCAGTCCTACTTTTGGCCAGCATTGGCCTTTGCAGTCCCCCTGCCTTTCTTCATTCTGCTCTTGTGTTCCTTGCACCATTTTTTTAAGTTCTCATATAGGCTATGGCTTGCAAGTCTACATCTGGGTTCATTTTTCTTCACATAACCCAAGGAATCATCATGCCAGAGCCAGGTGTCTTGCCACCATCAAAATGGGCTCTGAATCCAAACACAAAGATGATATTTGGTGTGGTCTTATTCATTTAGGCTAGTTATTCTTGAATTTCTTTCTTAGGTACTGCTACCTTCCCTGGGTGAAGGACATTCATGACTGTTTGTTTCTGCTGACGTAGTTTGTTGGTCATGAACTTCCTGGTCCAGACAGTTACTGTGTTGTTCATGATGGTGCCTGATCTTCAAGCATCAATCACTTTGAAGAGTGTAAAGCGGTTATGACACCTAAAAGTTTGGGGATTGCTGATTCAATCCATCAATGGGTATATTCAATCCATCAATAAGTATGATTAAACCCCTACATGTGTTCAGCATTGTGCTATGTACTATGAGTGACACAAAAATATGAACATAACCTTTTCCCTTAAGTTGCTTAAAATCTAATTGCAGAGGTAAGACTGATTCATTGTCTGAGGTACAGACTGTAAAGCTAAATGTTGCAGTAGAGACCGCAAATGCAGCAGGAGGACATGAAGGAGCGAGGTCGGGGTGGGGAGGTCAGTGATTTGTGATAGGAGAAAGGCATTTCAGGGCTTCTAGTGAGAGCCTCCATGACCATGAAGAGAAAACAGTGCGCATGTGTATCACTGAGGGTGTGGGGAAAGCAAAGCCAAGTCTCCAGCAGCTCTCAGCTGTGCATTGCTATCCTGTGATTTGGGGAACTGCTCTGGAGGCTCTGTCTGCCAAGTGCTTTCCACTTGGGAGAGCAACCTCTTAGACACAACTCTGACCCACACTTCCCACAAGCAGGAAACTTGGAATCCTGCATCCTGGAAAACTCAACTTCATCGTACTGAAATCCATACCCAGAATTTTAAAAATGCCACTAATGTGTCTATTTTAGACTCAAGATGTTTTCCTATTTGGGGGTCCTTCAGCACTTATTTTGGTGAAAATAAGAAAAACACTATTTTCCTGCTTTGGGCAAAAGATACCATTGCTTGTGTTTGATCAGTAGGAATGAGAAAACTTGTAGTCTAGTCTACTGTGTAAGGTGTGGGGTCTTCTAGGGACTTCAGTGATCTGACCACCAACTTTACTGTTCATTAAAGGGAGGTGTTTTCCCCACACATCTCACAAAGTAATTAGAGTGATCATACCACGGAATGTATCTGAAAGTGCACCAGAAAATGTAAAAGCCCATTGAAATTCACAATCACAGTAATCTCAGTGAGAAAGCTACCATATGTAGAGCACTTCATGCTAAGCATTGTAATGAGCACTTTCCTCCCATTATCTTGATTACTGTTAAGTGCAACTGACCTTATAAACTGTAACACAGTATGGAGAACTTTGCTATGGTCACTAGATTCATGGTACCCAGAACAGAATGTCATAACAGTAAATTCTTTTTTAAAAAGGCAAAAATATTATCAAGAAACAAGAGTTCCTGTTTACTGAAGACTTCCTTAATTCTTGGACTCTGGGCAGCAGAGAGTTCATCCTAGGGGAGGTCTATCTGTGACCTTCTTTAGTAAGGGGAGGGTGTCCAGGGTTTAGGTTGTCCTTAAATTACAGCAAAAACTCCCTTAATGGAGAGGCAACATTTTTTGTCAGAAACTTTATAACCAGAGGGGTCCATTTAGGATACAGAAAAGGGAGTGTAATGACATCAAAAAGCAATAAATCTTGACCAAGAGCTTCCAATAAATCCTCACCCTTCCAACAAAAAAGATAATCTGGAAGACTTGGTACAGAAGGAGGGGAGGGGAGGAGAGCAAACCTGGACCCTTCAGGCAAAGAAGGCCCAGGGGCGTGTGACGGGGGTTCAGGCCCAGATAGACTCAGGCAGACGTCCACAAAGACCTCCACAGAGAGCAGGGAACTTTGTGGCAGGACCAGCCTTGGGGCTCCGCAGGTCACAAACACACACACACAAATACATGTATTAAAGAACCCACAGGCACCTCCTTCACCAGGGAGTGGTGACAGGCATTGACACCAGTGTCCCACTCCCCTTGTTACAGAACAGGGCCAAAGAGGGGGCAATTATTGGCCCACCCACTGGGTTCAATTGTTTGTCTCTCAATGGCAAATTTGTGAAAAGGAAAGGAAATGTTTATTTAATGCTATTCAGACTTAAAGTAGTGACCTAATGTCTTCATTAACATATCAAAGTCCTTTTTGGATACCCTCAGAGGCCCACAGTGCTCCCTTCTCCCCTGGCCCTAATTCTGGGTACTATAACTGTGGAAAAGAAGCAAAGGTCCATGTTTCAGGCCGCTGGAACCATCAGCTGTGTCATGGTCCAGGCAGGATCTCCAATTAATCTAAAGCCATGAAGCACCTTCCTATGACCTACTGGCAAGAGTTCTTTTACCCTCCTTCCAGGCAAAGACTCTCCTGCTTCCCAGGCCATGTGGCCAAAGGGAGCACCCCAAAGCCACGTGGTCCTCTTCTACCAAAACTTCAGAGGTCCCCACTTTGGCAAAGCTGCATGGTTCTCAATCCCAGTGGCTGCTGTGTCTGAGTTTAAATCCCCACACCAATCGTCCTCTGTACCCCCATTTCTGACTCCTCCCACAATCGGTTACACCTGCCAGCATTCCTGCATTATTCCAAGTTTACTGGGCTGCCATCATGAGTCTGGGCAGGTGTGACCCCACGTCATAGAGCCAATCTTGTCCAAACTCTCATGCAGGTGCTGTTACCTGGGGGACCTGCCCCCATTTACATCTTGGGGAGAAGTCCCTTTCCATCCCCCTGGCTCAGAGCATGGCCACAGCTATTTAACATACCTATGCAGCCAGTTAAAGGTTATAAATATGTTAAATGACCATGCCAGAGGTTAGCTGCGAGGCTGTTGCTGTACAAAACAGATCTGCATGTTCCAGCTCCATGTGTCCCTTGTCCCAGCTCACACCTGTTGGGGGGGAAGGGATGAGGACATCTTATATGTCTTTCTAATATTTCCTAGACACCTTGAGTTCTGCACCCCAGTCCAAATTCCTATTTGGGGCCCCTTTCTTGGCTGCACCCTGTATCATCCTGATACTTTGAGGCCCAGGAAGTGCCTTCCTCTCTTGCCCTTTGTCCCTTAAGCAGTCTGAAGTCAGGGGTGTTTGTGAGTTGTGCCACCTTCTATGCAGGAGACCACGATGCCCTGGAGGGTGGGAGGATTTGACTGGCAGGAGCCCTTTGGTAAGAGAAAAGACCAATTAACTTGTCAAATCCTTCCTCTCAGGTATGTGAATGCTATAGATTTTTGCATAATGAAGTACCATTCCCCAGTAGCCATAAGCATCCATCTCCTTACATCTCTTTCTGTTCCATCTTGGTTCCTCAGGTACTCAGGAATTGCTACAGTATTCACTACAGTTGCATGGAACAGAAAAGGAAAATTTTGCAACAATTCATCTCATTCGTAAAATGATGTTAGTCTAAACATAACTTCTAGGAGGCATAATACTATTCTTTGCATTGGTAAGTAGATGGAACTCTGAATGCTAAAATTGCAAATAATTTTACTGTTATCAAATGTTTAAAAGATGTAATTAAAATTTTGAAAAAGTAACACTAAAATTTAGCCTTAAATAATTTATTTATTTAGCTTTACACAATTTAAAATTCACTGAGGGCAACCTCTAAGACACAATGGTGGCAATGTGGCTGATAAACAGAAAGTTACCATACAGAATATTGGCCAAAAATCCAAAAATACTTCAGTGTTTGTCATATACAGCACACATATGAATTTGTTACTAGGAGATATGAAGTCAACCGTTTCGACAGCAATTCAAAGATCATATACTATATTTTCTGAGTCTTCCCAAAGATGAAATACTCTAAAGAAACAAAGCAGTGACCTTAAAATCACTGCTGTGCGGTGGGACTGCTGTTGAGTCTGTTAGCGCAGTTGGGTTGAATCTGGGTGAGACTCGAAGATGCACCGCGGGGGTTCACGGGAATGGCAGAAGGATCTCAAATAAAATACGAGGCATGAGACTCGGGAGAAAACGAATTTTGAATTCATGCTATCCATACTTATTTGATATTAACTGTTACTTATTATTAATATTACTTAAAATTAACAAAAAATGGTAAAAGATCTAACTTTGCCTATTTCACTTTTTAAAGGACTAAAAAATACTTTTAAAAATGTTAGAACCATTGTTTTTCTAAATAAAAGTAAAATGCAATATATTTGTTGACAATATACAATAAAAGTAATACTCCAATAAAATATAAGGACATTAAAGCAAGGAAATGAAAATGTTTACCTATCAAACAGATTATTTATGTACAAATAATTCCCAATAGTTTCTGATTTTAATGGAACCATGTTTTTGGCCATCATATCAGAGTATAGCTTTAATTGAAATTTGAATAAGTTAGATAATGTCCTGCTAATTTTGGTTTTCTGTATAATAACCAAATATTGAAAAATTTGAAATAAAAATGTAAGAAATATTATCTGTACCTAGATGGTTCCTTCAGTGATATTCTTGACTGTCCTGATATAGATATTCTTGATATAGTCCTGACTGATATGGCTCATTGGTTGGGCATCGTCTCACAAAGTGGAAGTTCACTGGTTCAATTCCCAGTTGTGGGTTTGGTCCCCAGTTAGGGTGCAAATAAGAGGCAAGCAATTGATGTTTCCCTCCCTCTATTTCTCTCTCCTTTCCCATTTCTCTAAAATAAGTTAGATAAATGAATTAATTAAATTAAGATACTCATGTTCAAATAGCAATGCATTAGAGTCCTGTCTAGTGTGGCTCAGTGGATTGAGTGCTGGCCTGTGAAACAAGGAGTTGCCAGTTCGATTCCCAGTCAGGGCACATGCCTGGGTTGCAGGTCAGGGCCCCAGTGTGAGGCACACCATGGGCAACCACACATTAATTTTTTCTCCCTCCCTTCCCCGCTCTCTAAAGATAAATAAAATCTTTTAAAAAAGATTTAAAACAAGAATTTGATATTAAAATAGTCTATAATATTTTTCAATAATGATATTTTGTCACATGTGACCTCACAAGAGTTTAAATATATGTAAATTTGTGATAATGTTCATTGCAAAATTTAATTGTTAGTTTAATAACTTTTTGATGATTTCAGTTGCTCCTGCCTTAATGAGGGATATTTCTCCAAATTGAAATAAATTTAAAAAACTAAATATATATGTAAATATACATGTGTATATATAAACCACAATGACCTAATAAATATTGGCTAATTTGCTATTAATGCAATAGAGCACATATGAAAATCTTGTTATACCAATGTAATTAGTGATTTTGCTAAAAGTAAGACAAATTAATTTTATATAATAAACATATAATTGTTAATGAATTATGTATCATTCATCCAAGTATCACTGGCTTATCAACAAAACACCTAGACATGCACAATAATAATTCAATCATCTTTGATATTTTGCCGTCAGCCATATAAAAAACAGTTTTGCTCATATTTTCTCAAGTTTGCCATTATAAATAACTATTTATCAAAGCAGGAAAATAAAATATATTTTATTTAACAGTTTTAGCTTATTCATAATGTCTAAATACTTAGAAATATGACTTATGGGCCTCCATCTGTTCTCTTGCCTTGGGACACAGGGACATTAAGAGTGGGCTGCTGTTGGAGGGGAGGTGGATATCAGCCCAGGGCCTGGCCACCCCCAAGTTGCGCTGAAGGAAGAAACCTGAGAGGCCCTCGGGTGCAGTTGTGTGGGCCAAGTGAGGCTTTCACACGCCTTCCCCTTTCCCATACTCAGCAGGAGACACACACACACACTCCTCCCCACGTTCTTACTGATGTCCAACGATCTTTAACAAGAGAATAAACCTCTACAGTAACATTTAAAAATGCAAATGCATGATTAAGCTGACACCTTAATGTGAATGACTTTTGGTTGGCGTAATTTGTCTTCCAGTTCATCCATCCTTTGACTGAATCACTCATAAATGGGGAGTGCACTGCCCTTTCACTAGGGGGCAGTCCGCATCCAGTTGGTCATCTTTAGTTTAGCAACTAAGGAAGGGGGAATTGAGGGAGTGAGACAAGACTTAAAATACAAGAAGGATTTTCATAAGAGGTTGTGTTTGATCTGCATGCAGTGACCTAGTGGGTGGTTTTTCAGGCTGTGCTCAAGGGTGCTCAGTTGAAGGCTGTGGGGGCTGAAATCCAGCTCTTGCTCTGCTCACCAAGCCGTATGCCCTGATAGCAGGCAGAGTCGGCCACAGGGGCTGCCTTTCCCTCATTCTCACAAAGCTGCTCCGTGGGCTAGCTGGGGCCTTACCTGCATGACTCCAGAGGACAGAATTAGGTCGAACGGTGAAAGTTATATAGATGCTGACTTGTGGTTAGTATAGGGGAAAGATGTTTTATAAGCTTGATGTCATTTAATTCTATAACAACCCTAAAAAAGTAGCTATAATTATTGTCCTCACCTTATAGAAAAAAAACCAGATAAACAAAAAAACAACCTGAGGCTGATAAGCAAGTTGTTCAATGTTTATGTATAGCAAACACAGGATGAAAAGCCAGGCTTTTCTGAATAAAAAGACACCTGTGCTCATTCTACTGTACACTATAATGTGCTTTCCATCAATTTTGGTAATTCTGTGATGCAACGGGCTATCTCTGAAGCTATTAATTCCATATCTCTTTAAGTGTTTAAGAACAAATCGAATGTCAGTTCATCAGATATGTTATAAAAGGGATTCACATACCCAGAGTAGTAGAAACAGGTGATGCCTCCACATTCCATCTGGACTGTGATGCATACGCAGCCCAGATGCGGTCAGGGCAAGGGAAGCCACTCTGTGTACCTCAGGTATGAAGGGTTTCAATGCAGGAAATTAGAGGCATACCCACCGACTGAAAGAGTTAAGGAACCAAGATTAGGGAAGCCACCACACATGATCTCAGGCTGCCACACTAAAGCAGGCAACTCACTAGAGTGCGAATTTTTAGAATTTCTGGAAAGCTCCTGCCCTGTATCTCAGTTAGTAGCACCAGTTGAGGTAATTGTTTAGAACCTCACCTCTACTCATGCCTCTGGCTGTGACTGCATCCTGAGAATTCTGGCCCCTCCTCTGCAGCCGTTCAATTCTCACAGGAATTTCTCCTATTGGAAGAGATGCTAAGTTTAACCAGGACCATAGGGTTGGGGGACTGTGAAAAAGGTACTTCCTGGCTAGAAGAGAGTGGTAGTGAGCTTGAGTTGACAACAGACATGCCAGTAAATGATGTGACAGGCGTGTCCGACTCATGGCCCTGCAGGCCACATACAGCCCAAGACGGCTTTGAAGGTGGCCCAACACAATGAGTTATTTTTGTTTTCATTAGTGTTTGCGTATTTAATGTGTGCTCAAGACAACTCTTCTTCTTCCAGTGTGGCCCAGAGATGCTAAAAGTTTGGACACCCCTGTTTATGATGTATACTTACTAATTTCCAGGTTTCCTCTTATTTTATAGCAATATGGGAATTTAAAAAGCAGGAAGCTATGAGGCTCCTTCAAGAGCTTTGTCACTAAGGGAAGATACAGCACAGAGAGGGAAGGCTGAAGCTATGGTAAATTTTCACATGTCATCAATTTGCCTAAGATTTGAGCCCTTTCAATTGGGCTGGACCTAGGAAAATCTGGTAGCTGCAAAAACAGACTGCGCCTCAGACTTTAGAAGAATTAGTGTTCACATTAAAGATTATGTTCATGGGAAATGTATTATGAGTGATGAATTTTAAGGGGCTATTTTTATGTATGTTGAATCATTGAATTTAGTTGAATAGAACCTGGACATCATTTGGTTCCAGACACCCCAAACCACCTCTCATTTCTGGAAACATGGGAATTTTGGGGAGTATGGCTGGGGGTTGTGGGTGGTAACAGCATATCTTCTGCTGAGAGTCCTGGCAAACCACTGACAAGGAGGAAGAGCGGCAAGTATGCTAGTGATAGTGGATTTGCAGAGCTACCTCTTAAGAGTTCAAGACCCACAAATACTGCCCAACGTGCTAGTTGAAAACACCCCTATTTTACTGCAGTGGTCAGAGAGGGAGCTTAAGGGACTAAGTGAAATCACAAGCAGGTTAAAAGCAGCATCAAAACCAGAATTCAAGTGTCTTGATGCTCAGCCAGAGGTGTTTTCTATGAGAATGTCCCCCACCTCATATTGTACCTACCTACCTACCTATCTCACCATTCTTCCCTCTACCTGCCCCTCATCTTCCTAAAGCCATCTAATCATCTACCTGTGTAATCTCCCTTTATCCATCCAAGTACATACATGAGACTCTGAAGATATGAGAAGGCATCTATTTCCCTTTCTAGAGTTAATGGAAGAAAGGGAGTAGAAAACAGGGGAGCTATTGATTTTTGCTGCTTTATTTTGGCTCCTACCTCAGTAAAGAAAAAGATTTTCATCTATAACACAGCATCATAACAATAGCAGGACCCATGAATTTTTCCAATAGGTAATTCCAGGCTGATGACAATGTATTTGGAAAACAGCCTAGTGTGCTGCAATATTAAAACAGTAGGCCACTATGGCTACAATATACCAGCTATTGATAATGAGATTACGGGCTCCTGTCTCGTAGTATTCTCTCTTTGGTGTCCCAGCACTCAATTTTGTAGCTGGGGGACACCCGCTGCTAAGGTAAGGGGAGGGTTTTAGTTAGTGTGAGCAAGTCTTTTGCTTACACTTGGTGTGAAATTTCTCACAGTTTTATAGGCAGCAGTCATGTCACATCGCCTTCTATCACCTTAGGAAACAAATCCTTAAAATAACTTGTTCAACGTTAGAAAATCATGTCCCTATTTACATATCTGAATCTAATCATGGTATTTATGCATATGGTTTATTTATTGTATTGAAAGAGATATTCTCTTCTGCCAAGCCTTAGGGGAACAGTAATCAAATTCATTAATTACTAAACATATGGCTTACATCTGAAATACTTTGTCTGAATTTGAGGGCTGACTGTTAACAGGCACAATGACAGAGTATATTCATAAGCTGACCAGATTGATAAGAGTAATAAAATAAAATAGTAATAAAATGTAAAATAAAGATAAAAGTAAAGAAAATAATTTATGGAGTATTATGCTAAGTATGCCACATGGGTTGTTCATTTTAACCCTCACAATCATTTAGTTCTGTTTATAGTGAAGTCACATAACAAGCCCTGGTGCCAGAAGGTGAGCTTTTACCCAGTTACTGTGCAGCGAGGACCCTGGGAACCGTCCTATATGAGAAACCGTGGAAGGACTGACAGCGCCTGTGCTGGTGAAGGAAAGAGCAGGAAGCAGTGGAGACAAGCTACTGGAGGGAAATTTCATCTCAATAAAAAAAAAGGTGCTCCCATCCTTAGAACTGAGCATTCAAACGAGAGGTGAAAGACCCTTTTTTAATGAGTAGGTAAAAGATTTCAACTCTAAGACATGCTGAATCTATTATATAAGTAAAACAGAAAAAATAATCAAATTGTTTTTATTTCTACTTATTGTTAGAAAAACAAAAGTGAGCCCTGGCTGGTGTAGCTCAGTGGATTGAGTGCGGGCTGTGAACCAGAGGGTCATGGTTTGATTCCCAGTCAGGGCATGTGCCTGGGTTGTGGGCCAGGTCCCCACGAGGGGCCACGTGAGGGGCAACCATGCATTGATGTTTCTCTCCCTCTCTTTCTCCTTCCCTTCCCCTCTCTCTAAAGAATAAATAAATAAATAAATATATTTTTTAAAGAGTGAAAGTCTCCAAAAATTAAAAATAATAAAATAAAACTCTTGAAATTCCTACAATTTTTCTTAAAAGTTGACTCCAGAGTAAATGCCAGGTGTAGGTCCACCTTCTCAAAACATGTTCACTGTATTTTTTGTTACTTGATCTTTGGAACTATGTAATCCTTAGGTCTGAGATTTAGATTCTTGCTTCCCGATATTGTTGTGAGGACTAAATGAATTAATGGATGTGGAAAGCTTTGTAATGGTTGCATACCATACAGATATGAGGGATCAACAAACAGAAACAAAATGTATTTTTAGTTCCCTTAAATTTTTTTTATATAGTGATACCAGTCACCCTTTAAAGCTACTGAACCACCCAAACATCTATCTGGTAAACACAGTCATATAAATATATCTAAGGCTTATATATTTTCATGGGCTCAACGAATATTTACATTACAACTGGCATCTATGAGCATCAGTTATGCACTAGGTCTACAGAAATTATCAATATATGATTCTGTTCTTTAGGACTACCATACAAGTAAATAATTGGAATTTAGTAGAATTATGCTAATAGATATATGGTATTCACAAAAATGAAATTAACAACATGTTTAAAAGGTGTGAGTTTGGATTTACTGACTTTCTTATTGTTTAGATAAGCACCAGTAGTTATGTAAATTCACGTGCTCTACAAAATTTGCATACATCTCTATATTGGCATATCATGAAACAATTAGCATATTGGTACAAATCCTGAACTAAGGTTTTGTGTATTCACATTTTTGTATTGCTTTATTGTTATCCATGGCTAAACTTGTGAGCAGGAGAAAATCTTTGCAGATTAGGTTTTGTAGCACAGAAGTTCTACACTAAACAATACCCTTGGTCAAGTTTTTGACTTGGCTTTGACTTTGAGATGGGCTATGTCAATGAAGGAGAAAGAAGCCATGGTCCTTAGAGGTTGAAACACTTGATCTCAATTTAGTCAGTAAGATGAGCTTGGAGAAGAATTATACGCTAATATTAGAAAGTTATTTTTATCTCACATGTGCACTCCTCCTTCAAACTCTGTGACCAAGGCAAAATGAGTGACTTTCATCCTTTGATTTTGCTGTGACTTTGACTTCAGTCCTATCCTTCCTGCTGCCTGAAACGCTCTTCTTTCTCCCACTTTCTCTGTCTCTTTTTCTCCAGCCTGTTTCTGTGCCACCTGTGCCTTAGACACACCTTTCTCCAGGAAGCCTTCCCCAACCCTTCATACCATCCCCAGGCTGGGTTAGGTGTCTCTCCTTGTGTTTCCTTGGTCTTCTGCCCTATCATGGTTATTATATTTAAGAGTTCCCTTGAAATTTATTTACTTTCTTCTCGCCTTTCTCTGGTCTACATTTAGAACCTTCCTTTTATGGTCCATGATCATGTCTTCAAGGAATACAACAGGATCTGGCACACTTGTGACATGAATATGTAAGCTTCAATAATTTTTTTTCTAATGTGAAAACAGGATTCCGTTAAATTAATGACTTGTCCAAGACCTCAAGAGGTTAGTGTATAGTCCTCCCAAATCAGGTTGTGTTTGGATCATTCCAACACTACTGTTTCTCTATTTACTCTAGGAGAACCATATACACCATGCTGGAATTGTTGCCATTTCTGAACAGAGGGAGAAAAACCATTGAGGTTTAACTGTATGGCTAAATGAAGTGTGTGGTGATGGTTGATGAGTTATACTTTGTGTAATTGAAGGCATATCCTAGACATTTGTATTTGGGCTGCCCAGGAGGATAGGATTTATTAAAAACTAAGCTAGAAAATACTCCATGAGTAAGTAGGTAGGTGAGAAACGTAAGGCTACCTTCCAGAGCCAGGAACGAAAGAGATGGCCGTGTCTTTAAGTGACAGTGTTGGTAGTGAGTAAATGCAGGTCTCAAGCCTTAACATGTGAGACATGGAAAGGGCAGATCATAAAAGTCTTTCGTGCAGGGTGAAAAAAATAATTGTTCAATAACTAAAAATGGTATATGGAATGTATCTACAAAATTTATCCTTTGATTGATTTTTCCTTTGATTTATCTATTAAAGTGCTTTCTTTGTTTTTTTAGATATGGATTGAACATTTGCTATTATTATTTTTTTAATATTTTATTTATTTATTTTTAGAGAGAGGGGACAGGAAGGAGAAAGAGTGGGAGAGAAACATTAATGTGGGGTTGCCTCTCATGGGTCCCCCACTGGGGAACTGGCCCACAACCCAGGAATATGCCCTGACTGGGAATCGAACCGGCGACTCTTTGCTTCACAGGCCCGAGCTCAATCCACTGAGCTACACCAGCCAGGGCCCATTTCCTATTATTTTTAACCACCATAAAAATAACCATAAAAATATAAACCAACTTCAGAGTTCTGTACCCTCTTGCCTAGAAAACTACTGCAACAGTAGTGAAGTAAAATTGTCATTTCTTTTCTCCAAAATCACAAAATTTTCATACATAGGAGAAGAACTACTATAATTTTAGAAACTATAACTTGGATCGAAACAACATGTGGGGGGGGGGCTGTATTCCAATAGTTCCTAACCCATCTGTGAAATATCTAAAGTCTCTCTTACAAATCCCTTCTCAGGACAATTTGTAATGTAGTAAATAGAGAAAAACATCAACATCTATATTTGCAATTTCTCATTATAATTTACCCCAAGTATATGAAGCTTCATTCTCTCTGCACAATATAATAAAAAACAAAAGTCTCAAACTACAGGCAAATGCAAAGGGGCTGAACTGAAGTCTCTCTCCATCTATCACTCCACAGGCTGAAGAATAACCAGCAGCTGATCATTCATCTGCCACTTTCTTTATGAGCAAAGTAAAAAGAGATAACTCACCTCTCAAATGAAGACACATTTTCTGAGAAATCAACAGTCATGCATTATACTGGTCTATGTGTATGTGAATAAATGTCTTAGAATAGATATCTATATTTTTACCTGTCTATAAAATTTCGGATACCTTACCATCCCCATCACCACCACCTGCACTATTTTCTTACATGAAAAGATTTGGGATAACAGTTCTTAAATATTAGCAGGTATAAAATTTGTAAGGCTCTACAAACTTGATTGCTATCAAATAATTGATAATAATTTGTGAATTGAACTACCAGTCCACTACCATATATACTTACAATTTCAAGAAAGAGAAAAAGGAGGAGGAAGCCAAAGTAGAAACAAATGGAGAAAGAAATATCTTCTTACACAATGAAAACCATGAACATATGTTTATAACCATATATGTGCAAATTTACAAATGAAAGCCCTTCAAAAGAATAATGAAATAGTGTAGTAAATGCAAATGTATTGCAAATTAAATCTCTAGAAAAAGATAATTGTATTATTGTATTAAGGGGGGCACTTTAGTCCATTTTTCCACTTAGAATGTGGGTTGTTCATACGAAGGGGCACCAACACATTTACAGGGCATTTATTAACTTGCATTTTAGTAAATTTAAAAAGTCCATATTAAAAAATTGAAAGCTGACAAATTTGATTTAACAGGATCCAGAACTCCAGGCAAACCCACGTCCTTTGAACTCTGCCAGAGGACGGCTGCTGCCAGGAGGCATGGCAGCCACAGCGGAGAGTCAGGGTATGCTTGCCTACCATGTTGGGCTCAGCGAGGATGTCCCCCTCTTGAAAATTATATTGTTAGGTATGAGTGACAAAGCTTGAGCAACCCCTTCAAATTCACAAAGATATTTGGAGGAACTGAAGCACTCTTACAATAAAATCAGGATTTCTAAAACAGAGAGAAGCTAGAGCGTATGTAGCATCTTGCGGAGTAATCAGATAAAACTGATTACACAACTTTCGAACAATAAATTTCTTCTGCATTTGCTGAGTGAGCGTGCAGGGAAGGAAAGGAGCACATCTTCAGAACCACTCTTTTATCTATCAGAATTTTCTGTGGAGGCTTTAAAAGCATTTGTTTCCCCATCCTCCGCTTAATGCTCTTTCTGAACAGATCTTGAGAAGCCCTTGTAATGGAGAACTTACACTTAAACCCACACTTAGCTAGGATCCATTTCTTGACAATAACAAAAGGAAAAAAATCATCCCAAACTTCCTTGTCACTATCTAAGCAAATACCCTATCTATCATAAGAATTGTGGCTCCTGGGTAACAGATTAGGCACATCAATAAAACACAGTAACCACAGTTTGAGACAAATGCCCTAATATGTATAAGGTCAGAGGTCGATCAAGGTCACATGGAACCCAAAGCATATTTATCACTGGCCAAGCTTCAAACTGAGTTTTAAATTTTGTCAGACATGAAAAACTGGTACCAGATGGTGTCAAGATAATTTCTCTCTGTGTTAAAAACACACAGTTAGGTATAGTCAAGAGTAAAAATCAAATAGTCAGTGCAAACACCAGTACACACCTGACACCATTCCTCCTGCAAATGACAAGGTACGTTATTACCATCTCTGTCTCTGATCAATTGAGAAAATCCACACAACTACTAGTTAGCAAATGATGATTTTCTGGAGCCATAGCTTATCCCAAACCAACAGGAAGGGACAGCATATTATTTCAGATTGTAATCCCATTTCCAACAGAAAGTGAGAATTAGAGGTTCACTCCTGTTCACCCCACCTCCATTCTGTAACCCCCTTACTTTAGTCCTGGCCAGTTTGCTCAGTTGGTTGGACCATTCCATACATCAAAATGTTGTGGGGTTGCTTCCCGGTCACGGCACATACCTAGGTTTCGGGCAGGTCACGTAAAGGACGCAACCTATCAACGTTTCTCTCTCTCTCCCCTCATCAATAAACATATCCTCAGGTGAGAATTTCAAAAAGTTAGTTTATATGATGAGATTGTCAGTCTCTGTTGTATAAAAGAGCCCCCTCCCCAGATTATTACAAATTCCCATATCATGTGGCTAAATTCCATTCTTTGGTTAATCTAAAAGTTCGGTGAAACCGTTTGGAAGCTCCTCAGATGTGAGAAACCAAATGCCATTGGATCACAAAGTAAAAAGTAGAAGGCATAAAGAGGCTTTAAGGAAGGTATAAAAATACCCAGATTGGTAAAATAAACTAGAAAAAATGTATACATTAGAAAACACAAGGAAGTATGTTATTACTATTTCATACTATATTTACTTTAAGTGTTTTTAAAATATAAATTATTACATTTAATGATAAAAGTATTTGTTTAACTCTAGTCTGCTGTGGCATTTCACTGGGTGAAATGGGGGTCCTGGGTCTAGAATCGTGAATTTTCTAGCTGTGAAGATGAAAATCTCATTCTCTTTTAAGGTGTGGGTCTGAGGGGAACAGACAAATCCTGGCAATGGTCGTGTGGAGATGCAGAATATCACAAAGTGCTGAAGGAAATTCTGTTTGAATCATTCTGGATGCCCAGAATCTCTGAACAGGGTTCCTTTTCCCCCCTGAGTTCTGCTCACTGCTCTGTCAGAGTGAGAGCATCATGTAATTTTAATTACCAACCTTACTGCTGAGCAAAGTTTTCATGCTAGGAAGTGGCCAAATTACGGGACTTCTGGCATTTGGTTTCATTTCCTAGAAAATCATCACTTTGGATAGGGTTATACTCCCCCTGCACCTCAATGGAGCACAATAAAGATTTTATTCTATGCTCCAATAATTATTGGCAAGGACATGAGGCCTCCCTCCATCACCACGCAGGGGAGAGCCCGTGAAGAGGATCCCAGGAATGGGGAAGATGGGGTAAAGTGAGGTCACAACTGGCAGCCAGAAAACCAGCCAGTCTTTGAAAACAAAGATGGTAAATGTCTACTGTTTTTAAAACTTATTATTTTTGGCAGGGTTGCATATGTTCTCTGTGCTCATTCCACGAATCTGGCTGATTATTATTCCAATCACCAGAGGAAGAGAGAGTCACATTAATTTGTAGTAATTAATAGCACTGATGCATTTGACAGCGCATGTTAACAAGCCTCTTTGATTGTTTGGATCTCTAACTGCGGCCCTTCTTGTTTGCATCACCTCCAAGGAATTCATAATATCAAAGCTTAACGGTATCTGATACTTGTCAAAATGCAATTTATAAAAGTTTAATTCTTTTATTGATTTAGTTTGGTTTTGATGCCTGCAGAGTCAGCTCCCTTGACAGAACTTAGCGGATTCAAATGCTTGTCACCAGCTCGGCCTCCTTTTTGCAGGAAACAATTGCCATAGGCCAAGCCAACAGGCATGGTTTAATTGCCATTAATTAAAAGCATAAATCTCTTTTTTCTTCAGTTGCTCTGCTCTTAAAGGGGGCTGCACATGTCTCTCTTTTCCTGTGTTTGTCAGAACACCTTCTGGCAAGCAAAGTTAACCCGTTCCATCTTTCTAAGCACTTTCTGGGACAATCTTTTGAAGCATTGCTCTTATGATCTGATGTGAAATGCATGCGGTTCGCTGATATTTAACAAACTGGATTTCTTCTTTATTGCAGTATAATGAGGTCAAATGAATCCCTCCATGGGTTGTATACATGCTTAAATGGTTTTTGCATCAAATTCTTTTTGACAGCAAATAAAACAGCAGCCAAACAAAAACATCAGCTACTTAATATTAGAAGGGGAGGAGGGTTGGATGAGAATGAGCTCTTAAAACAAAAACACATACATACTTTTTAATATTAGGTGTAAGTAACCTTCCAACAAAATTAATCTGCCTGGTCATTTTCAGATTGGAAGCAATTAATGTGATTCTTGGGATAAAGAAACATGCTATGCTTAACAGAGCCCAAATGATTATACAGTAAATATTATTCCAGCTCCGTTTACATTTTAGTATTATCATTAAGTCCATTTCACTTAGGAGGAACCTAGTGATGTTGTGAGCAAGGTAAAAATAATGAGGAGAACTCATCGCTCACTTTGATGGGGGAAGGTAGAGAGGGTGAGTGAAGTGGATATGTTCTTTTTATTTTTTTTTACTTGCCCACAATTATCGTATGAAATGATTATCCACCAGTCTTTGCTATTCAATGGTGGTGTCAAAACAATTCGGTTTCCTCTGGCTGCCAAGCGCCTTCTCTTCCCCCCTCAGTCCTGCTGCCGTTTGGGGAAATGTCGCTGTAAGCAGATTATTGCTTTAAAGCATTTACACATATTAGTTTTGCTGCATCTGCCAGCTTTAGCAGGATTGCAGAGCCGTGGAAGTCCTCCTTGCTTTATTTAAAAGGAAAAAAAAAAGTTAGTTCCGCGCTGGGCTGCTCCGCGAGCTCAACGCATGAATATGTTATGCATCTGTTTTCACCAGGTCGGGCTGGGGAGAGTGATTGATTTTTGGCCCCAGTGCACTTTTTGCGAAAATCTTTAAGCGAATGCGGTGTTGTTTAATTGGGAGCGTTTGAGCTAGACGCGCTACTGCCGCCGGAGTCTCTGCAGATTCGAAGCTGCAGACTGTATGGCTCGCGGGGTGGCGGTGAAGACGGCTGCAGCGGGAGTCCAGCCTCATGGCCCTAACCCGCTGGGTGACCTACATACCGCCGTTCCCGGTCTGCGTGCGTGTGTGCGCGCGCGTGC